>NC_141245.1:25689707-25759707 GCF_054856555.1 Leptonotus elevatus | reverse complement strand
CTTTTATGTGTGATTATTCTCAAAGGCTTCCAAAGAACTCCATGAAATGTTTTAAAAATACATTCAAAAAAGTCATCAACGATTATGAAAAGTCCCCGCAGTATTTATAGAAAGGGAAGTAAATTACAGGAAAAATATTTAAAAGCTTCATCAAATTTTGAAAACATTCAAACTTTTTTTTTTGTTTTTTTATCAATAAAAAAATGTTGTAGCCTACCCAAAATAACAATGGACAAATTAAAAAAAATTAAAATTTGACAGGATTCTGACTTTATTCTCAGTATTCTAACTTTAAAGTGAGAATTTTCACAATTCTCACTTTAAAGTCAGAATTCTTTTTTTCTTCTCTTCACTGGCCTTAATCGTCTTCCGTACTCAACAAAATAATCTGTCAATCTGTCTGTAATCCAAATTCTTCCCAGATATTCATAACAATAAAACTTAACTTTACATATTAGGTAATGCTTCCAAAACCTTCCAAAAACAATAAATAAATAAAATAATTCATTAATGAATTAAAAAAAACAAAAACTGCTTTCCCCTTCAAAAAACCGAGCCATTGTTGAATTTTTGCAAGGAAAGCTATTTTCTGCTTGTGAAAGATGCCTTAACCGCTTCGTCTTGCTTTATGCACTTTTATGTGTTATAGTGATAGTGTGATTATTATCAAAGGCTTCCAAAGAACTCCATGAAATGTTAAAAATACATTCAAAAAAGTCATCAACGAATATGAAAAGTCCCCACAGTATTTATAGAAAGGGAAGTAAATTACAGGAAAAATATTTAAAAGTTTCATCAAATTTTGAAAACATAAAAAAAAAAAAAAAAGTATTTATCAATAAAAAAAAATTTGTAGCCTACCCAAAATAACAATGGACAAATTCAAAATAAGGGGAAAAAATTCAATAATAAAAATAAAAAAATGTATAGAGCGCTTTCAGGCAAAATGCTAAACTACGTAAAAGGATTAGGGCCAGTGAAGAGAGAAAAAAAAGTTTGGCAGGATTCTCACTTTATTCTCAGAATTCTCACTTTTAAAGTGAGAATTTTCACAATTCTCACTTTAAAGTCAGAATTCTTTTTTTTTTCTCTTCACTGGCCTTAATCGTCTTCCGTACTCAACAAAATAATCTGTCAATCTGTCTGTAATCCAAATTCTTCCCAGATATTCATAACAATAAAACTTAACTTTACATATTAGGTAATGCTTCCAAAACCTTCCAAAAACAATAAATAAATAAAATAATTCATTAATGAATTAAAAAAAACAAAAACTGCTTTCCCCTTCAAAAAACCGAGCCATTGTTGAATTTTTGCAAGGAAAGCTATTTTCTGCTTGTGAAAGATGCCTTAACCGCTTCGTCTTGCTTTATGCACTTTTATGTGTTATAGTGATAGTGTGATTATTATCAAAGGCTTCCAAAGAACTCCATGAAATGTTAAAAATACATTCAAAAAAGTCATCAACGAATATGAAAAGTCCCCACAGTATTTATAGAAAGGGAAGTAAATTACAGGAAAAATATTTAAAAGTTTCATCAAATTTTGAAAACATAAAAAAAAAAAAAAAAGTATTTATCAATAAAAAAAAATTTGTAGCCTACCCAAAATAACAATGGACAAATTCAAAATAAGGGGAAAAAATTCAATAATAAAAATAAAAAAATGTATAGAGCGCTTTCAGGCAAAATGCTAAACTACGTAAAAGGATTAGGGCCAGTGAAGAGAGAAAAAAAAGTTTGGCAGGATTCTCACTTTATTCTCAGAATTCTCACTTTTAAAGTGAGAATTTTCACAATTCTCACTTTAAAGTCAGAATTCTTTTTTTTTTCTCTTCACTGGCCTTAATCGTCTTCCGTACTCAACAAAATAATCTGTCAATCTGTCTGTAATCCAAATTCTTCCCAGATATTCATAACAATAAAACTTAACTTTACATATTAGGTAATGCTTCCAAAACCTTCCAAAAACAATAAATAAATAAAATAATTCATTAATGAATTAAAAAAAACAAAAACTGCTTTCCCCTTCAAAAAACCGAGCCATTGTTGAATTTTTGCAAGGAAAGCTATTTTCTGCTTGTGAAAGATGCCTTAACCGCTTCGTCTTGCTTTATGCACTTTTATGTGTTATAGTGATAGTGTGATTATTATCAAAGGCTTCCAAAGAACTCCATGAAATGTTAAAAATACATTCAAAAAAGTCATCAACGAATATGAAAAGTCCCCACAGTATTTATAGAAAGGGAAGTAAATTACAGGAAAAATATTTAAAAGTTTCATCAAATTTTGAAAACATAAAAAAAAAAAAAAAAGTATTTATCAATAAAAAAAAATTTGTAGCCTACCCAAAATAACAATGGACAAATTCAAAATAAGGGGAAAAAATTCAATAATAAAAATAAAAAAATGTATAGAGCGCTTTCAGGCAAAATGCTAAACTACGTAAAAGGATTAGGGCCAGTGAAGAGAGAAAAAAAAGTTTGGCAGGATTCTCACTTTATTCTCAGAATTCTCACTTTTAAAGTGAGAATTTTCACAATTCTCACTTTAAAGTCAGAATTCTTTTTTTTTTCTCTTCACTGGCCTTAATCGTCTTCCGTACTCAACAAAATAATCTGTCAATCTGTCTGTAATCCAAATTCCTCCCAGATATCCATAACAATAAAACTTAACTTTACATATTAGGTAAAGCTTCCAAAACCTTCCAAAAACAATAAATAAATAAAATAATTCATTAATGAATTAAAAAAAAAAAACTGTTAACTGTCGCTTTCCCCTTCAAAAAACTTGGAAAAAATCAATAAAATGAAAACAAAAATAAAACTTTCAATTCATGACTTTTAGATAACAAATTAAAACATTCAATAAAAAAAAGTAGGATGTTTTTAAACGTTTGCATCGCTCCCGGTGTGGACGCCCCCCAAAGATGGCGTATCCTCGCTTGGGTGGCAGTTAGTCCGTTTGTTCTACTTATGTGTGAGAGTCTGATGTTATTGGGATTGCGTGTCGAGAGGTTGGGCGGGTGGCGGAGGGGGCGGGTCGTTTTGAGTTGTTCCTTTACATGATAAGGTGCTTTATAAAGAAAGTTGACTTGACTTGACACATTTCGAGATAGAAGAAGTTCAGCGCCGTCCATCCATTGAACGTGGAAGCATTTGGCCGAATTTTGAGCAGATCAACACTTGAGATTTCCACCTGCCGCGTTTGTCAGCAAGAGTATAATGTCGCCCTGTGCCGCGGCACCAGCGGCACGCTTTTATCCAAATACCTCTCAGACAGCTTCTCGTGAGATGACGCAGGTGTAGCCAATATTGTGCGAGTTATGCGAAGAGGTGTGGAATAATGAGAGCACACAGCGTCCAGGTGTCGGCGCTGTCTGGCGTGACATGCGCTCTTTTGTACGTGCGCGCAGACAGCCCACAGGGTTGATATCGTCTCCCGAGCGCTGAGAGATGACTGAGCCGACTCCTTCTTCTTTTCGCTGCCCCCGAGGAGCCGACAGCTTGAGCTCCACCTGCAGAAGGTGACTTCACTTTGGATGTGAACGCGCCGTCAGACCGAGCCATTGTTGAAGTTTTGCAAGGAAAGCTATTTTCTGCTCGTGAAAGATGCCTGCCTTAACCGCTTCGTCTTGCTTTATGCACTTTTATGTGTGATTATTCTCAAAGGCTTCCAAAGAACTCCACGAAATGTTTTAAAAATACATTCAAAAAAGTCATCAACGAATATGAAAAGTCCCCGCAGTATTTATAGAAAGGGAAGTAAATTACAGGAAAAATATTTAAAAGCTTCATCAAATTTTGAAAACATTCAAATTATTAAGTTTTTTTATCAATAAAAAAAATGTTGTGTCCTACCCAAAATATGGACAAATTAAAAAAAATAAAAATTTGACAGGATTCTGACTTTATTCTCAGTATTCTCACTTTTAAAGTGAGAATTTTCACAATTCTCACTTTAAAGTCAGAATAATTTTTTTCTTCTCTTCACTGGCCTTAATCGTCTTCCGTACTCAACAAAATAATCTGTCAATCTGTCTGTAATCCAAATTCCTCCCAGATATTCATAACAATAAAACTTAACTTTACATATTAGGTAAAGCTTCCAAAACCTTCCAAAAACAATAAATAAATAAAATAATTCATTAATTAATTAAATAAAAAACTAACTGTTAACTGTCGCTTTCCCCTTCAAAAAACTTGGGAAAAATCAATAATATGTAAACAAAAATAAAACTTTCAATTCATGACTTTTAGAAAACAAATTAAAACTTCAATAAAAAAAAGTATGATGTTTTTAAACGTTTGCATTTTGAATGAAATGAAACAAAAAGACGTTTGTCAGCAAAAAACGTCCTAAAAACCCAAAACCTCTTGAAAATCTCCTTTTGTGTTTTGTGGCTTGTTCTCGTTTCGGGGCAAAGCGGCTGCAAATCCGAACTTCTTCTTTCATGTTGATTCCACTCGCTTGCTGGTGACTTTTACTCGCTTGCTGCTTGTTTTTTTCTGGTGCGTGCGTGCGTGCGTGCGCGCGCGGCGTTCGGATGGAAGGCCGAGGGCGAGACCCACGCCGCGTCTTTTCATCCATCTCGCTTTTTTCTTTTCTAACCCGCGCAGCGGATCCTTGCAAAGATTTGTTGCCGTTGCTTTCATTTCCTCAGAACAAAGCTCATGTGATCTTTCCAGCCTGGCTTGCGTGTGGCTTCTTTTTTTTTTTTTTTTTCATTAAAATTTGGAGGGGCAGCTCGGAGGATCTCATTTTAATTTGGCATTTAAACATCTGTTTTCAATTTCCTCCGAGAGCAAGTGTGTGCGTGCGTGCACGGGTGAGGCAGAGAGTTAAAGGGGTGACGAACCCGAGAGTGTCGAGGTGACCTTTCATTGGAACGTGAGCTTTGACTGCAGCTAATTGCGACGGCTTCAGACGCACCTCCAATTTGCTTCTCCGGCACACATCAGGGTGACGTTTGCAAATGGGGTTTGCCGGGCCAGGGTTCGGGTTTTAAAGAAAGCTTTCGAGCCTGGGGAGGGGCTTTAAAACAAAGGTTTTGAGATAAGGGATTCGAGCCGGGTTTGGAATTTCAAACAAAGACTGGGGTTCAAAATAGGGTTCTTAAGGTTAGGGTTTTAAATGTGGGGTTCAGGCCATGGTTAGGGTTCGAAGGTAAAGTTTCAAGCCTGTGTTAGGGTTTATGTGTTGAAGTTGAGGTTTGAAGCCCTTTTCAGGCCTTCAAACATGGGTTGGACTTCAAAATAGAATTGGAAGCCGAAGTTAGGGTTCCAAATGTGGGTTTCGAGCCAGGTTTAGGTTTTCAAATTAGGAAGTCAAACCGAGATTAGATTGTTGAGTTAAGGTTTCAACCCTGGTTTGGCATTTGAAATGTTTTGTGCTCAGCTTTGATACCAAAGTTACAGGTTCAAATGTGGATTTTAACCTCGAGTTAGGGTTTCAAGGTAACTTTTGCAAACCATGATAAGATTTGAATTTAAGATTGTGCATTTCATTTTTAAAGTAGGGTTGACGTTTCAAATTGCGCTTTTGAATCAAGGTGAAGGTTTCAAACCTTGGTTGCTAGCATGTCAAACAAGTATTCCGATTCTGCTCTAAAGCCAAAGTTAGGGTTTCCAGTTAGGGCTTAAAACAAGAAATACGGTTTCAAATTGGGCTTTTTTTATTTTAGGAAAGGGTTTCAAATATGGATTAGGCGATACGGTTCGTATTTTTAAACAAAGTTCTGCCTTTTCCAGACAAAATTAAGCTTTCTAACAAAAATAGGGTTTGAAGACGAGGTTCGGGTTTCAAGCCATGCTGTGGAGAGGAGAAAGTCGTGAAAGCTTCTCATCATGGTCAGCATATTTCAACAAATCCGCCCCTCTGAGAACAACATTTTCACACTCTGCTCTCGGGCTCGCACTCATTTACACACATTAGGACACACACGCGCACACGCACACGCACACGCACACACACACACAATCTGGCCTCCCTGTTAATAGTGCAGGAAATGTTATCCACTGGAAGACGACAGCTGCAGGCTTACACCAAGACACCGAATTCTTGAGGGGACTGATTATCTCCAGCACGCACACGATTGTTGGACGGAATTATTGATAAAGTCATCAATTTGAAAAAGATTTGAAAGTGGCAGCCCGACTTTGTGTCGTCCATTTCATCAGCTTTTGTCCCGCGAACATTTTCAGACAAAGGCATGCAAAAAAAAGGGGCCATGCGGGTAGACTGGGATCACTTTATGGCAAAAGGCTTTGTACGTCCGGGTTCGAGGCCGAGGCAAGCCGTGCTTCCCGGAGGACTCGCATGTTTGGGGGGCGCGCTCAGCTGTGTTTACAGCAAAGAGGTGTTAGTTTGGAGGACGAGGGGGGGGGGGGGAGGCGGGGGTGCGCGGGTGCGCAGGGGTTTGCAGCAGCAGTTTTGGTGTAAACATGGGACCGTGCCAGCTCTTCCTTGGGCCTCCTTTTTTTTTCTTCTTTCATAACCTTCCATATTCATTTTGCTCATCTCAGATGGCGGAGTTGGGGGAGTTTGTTGGGGGGGGGCCGGGGGGGGGGGGGGGGGCACAAGACCCACACCGAGCTGACTTGCTCCTCATTTCGCCAGCTATGTTTTGATTACAATCTAATAGCCGACGACAACGTGGCAGCTTTGCAATAAGATATCTCAATTCAAAGTGGATGTCAACACACAAAGCAACTCAATAACCCGATGACGTAATATAGCGATGGAGGGTTTGAAGCCTGGGTTAGGATATGGTTTTAAATTCATGTTTAAAGAAGGGGTAAGGTTTCAAGTTGGTAGTTCAAGTTAGCCAATGGTTTTGTGGTTTTAAGACAACGGTATAGTTTTTCACGACTGTTAAGTTCATGTTTCAAGATGAGCTTATGCTTTCAAATTTGTGTTTTAAGATAAGGGTATGGTATTAAATTAATGTTTAAAGATGGCTTAAGGTTTCAAGTTAGGGTTTCAAGATGAAGTTAGAGTATCAAATTGGGGTTTTAAGGCAGGGGTGTGGTTTTAAATTTGGGTTTAAAGATGGGGTTAAGGTTTCAAGTTAGGGTTTCAAGATGAAGTTAGAGTTTCAAATTGGGGTTTTAAGGCAGGGGTGTGGTTTTAAATTTGGGTTTAAAGATGGGGTTAAGGTTTCAAGTTAGGGTTTCAAGATGAAGTTAGAGTTTCAAATTGGGGTTTTAAGGCAGGGGTGTGGTTTTAAATTTGGGTTTAAAGATGGGGTTAAGGTTTCAAGTTAGGGTTTCAAGATGAAGTTAGAGTTTCAAATTGGGGTTTTAAGGCAGGGGTGTGGTTTTAAATTTGGGTTTAAAGATGGGGTTAAGGTTTCAAGTTAGGGTTTCAAGATGAAGTTAGAGTTTCAAATTGGGGTTTTAAGGCAGGGGTGTGGTTTTAAATTTGGGTTTAAAGATGGGGTTAAGGTTTCAAGTTAGGGTTTCAAGATGAAGTTAGAGTTTCAAATTGGGGTTTTAAGGCAGGGGTGTGGTTTTAAATTTGGGTTTAAAGATGGGGTTAAGGTTTCAAGTTAGGGTTTCAAGATGAAGTTAGAGTTTCAAATTGGGGTTTTAAGGCAGGGGTGTGGTTTTAAATTTGGGTTTAAAGATGGGGTTAAGGTTTCAAGTTAGGGTTTCAAGATGAAGTTAGAGTTTCAAATTGGGGTTTTAAGGCAGGGGTGTGGTTTTAAATTTGGGTTTAAAGATGGGGTTAAGGTTTCAAGTTAGGGTTTCAAGATGAGGTTAGACTTGCAAATTGAGGTTTCAGTCTGAAGTTGGGGCTTTAAATGCTGCATTAAGGGACAGCCCAAAAAGATGATTTAAAATCATCTTTTTGGGCGACTTGAATCATTTATTTTAGTCTAATAAGTTTTTTAAATGAATGGGACAAGGAATTTCATTCTGCCAATTCCTAATCGGTCGGGCCCGAGTAATAATTCAAAAGTTGATGCATCATAATTAGTGTATTGTGGTGTGTGAGACTTGGTCACCAGGGGGAGTAAAATAGTCATGCAGACACAAACAAAGAAGAGTTTCACTACTACTGTAAGTGACTCACAGATAAAGAATACATGCATGTGACTATTGTCTGTGTTGTGCCGTCTATGGCGTTTCCCTGGCGTTGACATTTCTGATCTCAAAAGCATCACTCTACTTTTTTACTCGTGTATTATTTTCTCCTACGTGTGCGATTTCCTTTCGCCACCTCTGCTGATCGGATTTGTGAGGAGAGCGTCGAGTTCCGCGACTGAGCGAGTGTCTCGGCCCAATGGAGGCTCGTCAGGAATGTGTTGGCCGCGTCTTGTACGCGCGAGGTTTCCCGGAGCGAGCCCGACTCGAATCTGGCATTTAGGGAGCGGGCGCGAGAGCGTGAGACACGCCGGCCAAAGATCACTCCGACCTCCCCGAACAGCTACAAATAATCCTCCCGTGAGCGGATGCGCATACACGCTACATACGTGGGCTACTTGTGTGGCCTGAAATTTACTAGCACTCGTCATATGTTTTATTTATGGGGTTTTTTTTTTAAATGGGAAATTGGTTGTTGCTTTTTCGTCACGTCTCCCACGCTTGCCTTTTCTGTTGAGATGATGTTAAGTGACAATATGACGATACTTGCTGACCTGGAGTTGGGTTTGATTTAAGATTATTTATATTATAATAAAAAATAAAAAAAATAAAAAAAAAATAATTTTTTTTTAAAAAAAATTAAAAAAATTACAATTAAAATAAAAATATTATTTATGGCCACAAGACATCGCTATCCAGCTAATTAATATTCGATGCAAGGGTTCCTGATGGATGGTCACTCGTGTTAGTTTTATCCGCCAGCTTCAATCACACTTGTCAGTTTTTATCGTAGTTCGTCAACCTCATCCTGTTTTTTATTTAATCAATTTTTAGTCGACTATAAAAAAAATATATATACAAATTCTAGTCTTTATTTTAGTCCAAGTAAACATCATTTTATTCGTCTTTCGTCAAAAAAAAAATGTCAACGTTTTGGTCTAGTTTTAGTCAAGACAATCATTTTACCCTTGTATTATTTTTGTCGGCAAATTATGTTGAACATTTCAGATCTAAAACTATTTCACATCAAACTTTCTCTCATCTTTTTGAAAACAACTTGACACACAATGACAGTATATCAACAAGTGGCTACTGTGGCTACAAGCTAGTAAGTTAGCCAGCATGAGTTTCAATCAATCCTTTTATTTGATTCATTTTTAAGAGAAAAGTTAGTTAGCGGTCGGATTAACGTTATTGTTGGAACGTTATAGTCGTTGGATTAATGTTACTATAATTGACTTCTTCTTCTTTTTTTTACCTTTCACCGTGAATCCACTTCCTGTCTGTCCCCCCCCGTGTGTTTGTGCGTTTTGCACTCTGTTAGCTGCAGATTTGAAAGTGGGTGTGTCACAGAGACAAGATTTGACAAAATCCTAGAATTTTTGTCACGTTTTGTTCATAAACTAAAATGTCCATAGATTTGAGTCCAGTTTTTATGAAATGCAGTAAATTTTCGTGTCGTCTTCATTAGTCCCAATTGTTGTTTATTAATGAGGGTTTTTAGTCCGGTTAAAAATGTGCCTTGACAAAATTATTTTTTGTTTAGTTCTTGCTGATGAAATTCTCACCATTTGTATTTATTATTATTTTTATTTTAACACTATTATTGACATAACATGTGCTGTGTGTTTGTCATATGGACCGGAGTGTGATCAATAAACGTCGAATGACTTGACGAGCGGTCACAACCCAAAACCATCTGTTTGGGGAACTGGCTAACCCGTGCATTGTCCTTGAGAAGCGCTCTTGACCTTCAGGGACGCCACGAAATGTTTATGACCACCTTTCTGGATGTAGCAGCATTTAATCGAATGTATTTTTTTCCCCCTGCAGTTCTGCGTGACGACTTCAGACAGAACCCCGCTGACGTGATCGTGGCGGCCGGCGAGCCGGCGGTCCTGGAGTGCCAACCGCCCCGCGGGCATCCAGAACCGACCATCTCTTGGAAAAAAGACGGGCTGAACATCGACGACCGCGACGAAAGAGTCACGGTGAGTCGCCCGGCGATATATCGGCGACGCGGTGAAAGAAATCGAACGGGCCCCCCACTGATGCGAGGCGAGTCATTATCGCCACTTGAGTTGTTTGTTGAAACATTGATTGGCTCGTTATGGCGAGACAATCCGAGCATGCGGCTTTAAAAGCCTTGATGACCTGAGCGTAGAAAGCTCCTCGCTCCATTAGTCGGTGGCTCTGCATTGATTGGCTGCCGTCCTCCTGATGAAATCAAAAATACTCTGAAAGGACTCCGCAGCGCTAACAAGCAGTTAGCAGACGATCGCAATGGACAATATTAGAGCAAAGCGTCTCGCAGAGTCACGCAAAGCTGCAGACAAAAGACATCTCGGCTGCTGCCGACGCTGGATCGGATTTTTATAGCTTGGCTGCCTTTCAACGTTTTGGCGGCTGCGACAAAAAGCCATTTTTGCTTCTGTGTTCATTCAAAGCGCTAATAACGCAATGCTGGTGTCAAACATTCTGTTTATAGTCAGGAGGGTGTGAGACGGTCCAAGCAGAAGACAAGTCCCCTTTTTTTCCTTTTCATGGTGCACTTTCCAGGGTGCTTACAAAATCACATTTACAAAAACCTAAGGTCTACCCCTTCCTGAAATGTGCCCAAAATGTGCTACTTTCAAACCAGAATTAACTTTTTCTTCCACTTCATGCTCAGACTTCTTTGTGCATCCTGTTTTGAAAGACATGTCCACTCTCATGTTCCAAATCCCTAAAACTGAAGTTTTCACCAGGTTAAAAGTTAGATTCATTCTCGGGGTGCACGGATCACAATTTTCTGGCCGATCACCGATCCCCGATCTTTTAAAAAAAGTCTGACCTGCCGATCCCGATTTTTGCCGATCCCGATTTTTTTCCATTACAAGCAACGTATACCTTCAGTGTTCCAATCTTGTTTTATTGGAAAACATTGAACAATATCGGTGAAATGATACAAATGGCTTGTTTTAACTGCACATGAAGTAGTTCTCTCAAATAGAAATGAAAATCCTTATTCGTCATCTCAGCAGAACCGGACAGTGGCGGACTTTTTCCGACCTCTGAGCAGGGAGATGAGATCGGTGGAAAAGATCCGTTTATTATCGACGGGCCGATCGATCGGCGCACCCCTTAATTCATTCCTTGGAAAAAGAATAATGAGTAGCGATTCCAAATCAAAGGATCCTCTCTTTTGTCCTGACGTTATTACAGGCTAAGTCCAAACAGTCATTCGTCATCATCCCAAACTCATGCTGAGATCCTGAAAACCCCCCAAAGTTTTCTCGGCACAGGTCACATGAGGTTGGGAGTCCTGGTCTCAAACTCATAAAGTGTACAAGTGCTGGCTTTTCTTTTTGTTTTCCTTCAAATCCGCACTGGCGCGGTCCGTCCGTCCGTCCGTCCGTCTCTGGCCTCCGAGCGCCGTAAATTGAAAGAAACAAGCGCATAATCTTGTTTGAAAAGAAACAAATCATAACTGCCGCCCCACCCCAAACCCCCCCCCCCCCCCCCCCCACGGTCCGCGGAGGCCGTTGATAAGCATGAAATCACAGCGCTGCATACGTGACTGTTGCGGCCTGGGAGGGGCCACAGGGGACTCGGACTCCACGCGGCTCTTGTGTGCTTCGTCAATTTGCATCAAGGATACACTTCAGTCATGGTCAAGTCACGTCGTGAACGTTTGGAGCATAGTAGAGTGTTGATTGGAGAAAAAGATCAGGTCATTTTTCAGCGATGATGTCTTCAAAAAAGTCTTTGCGGTGACATACAGTGTTTCCCACACCATTTTAATGCTTGGGCGGGCCACCCAAGTGTGTGTGTTCCAGCTCATACAATAACATAACAGAGGTCAGAGTCGTTGTATGGCTCATCTGGAAACGTTATTGCTCCAGGTAAGATGTGGGAAATCAAACATACAATTGAAATTCAATTTCTCTTTTGGGTGTACCTGTGCATCGTTCTCTAAAGTAGCTACGTGGTTCATCAGAATACTTTTTAGTATGGTTCCAGTTTTAAAAAAATATGGTGTCAGAGTTGAGATCAAAACGGACCGACAAGCTCCTCAGCTTGTTTACGCCCGAGACAATTTGTCGGGATAGAAGATACTTTGCAAAAATTTGGAAGTGCGGGGAAGCAGACGGCGAAAAACGTCTCCGGCAGCTGAGCTCATCAAAGGGCCCCCCTCATACCCTGCTGCAGCGTTGTCGTCAGCGCAGACCCTTTCCTGCCGTCGCGCGGCATGCCCGGGACATGCCGTCTCCATGACAACTGCAGAGTCTCTCGCCGTTTGTATTTTTTTTGCAACATGCCTCTAAACCCCCTCATCTATTTCGGTTGACTGCGCGTACACGCTAATGACATGCTTGTAAAATGTATTTGTGACTTCATGTGGTGTGGTTTGCATTTCCGTGACGCTCACTTTGGTCCTTCAGCGGCAACATTTAAGCAAATCATTACCTTGCATCGACGTGAGACAGAAAGCCGACCGTAATTTACATTTTAATCGGTACATTGATTAATATTGATTGATATTTGACGTGTTGGAAATTTCTGACATGGTCCTTCAGAATTAGTTGACTTTTCTGTTGCTTGGATTTATGCTGCATATGAGCTGGTTTGACGCAGAAATTGACAAGTCCGCTGATCAAGGTTGGACTAAATGTGGGCGGAGCTAAACATTTGACTGGACTATTTGACGGAAAAAATAGATGGATGTATATTGGCTAGCCTGCTTGCTAATTAGAACTGGCCAATACTGTATCTCTCGAGGCAGTCTTGCGATCTTCTCTTTAAAAAATATTTACGACATCCTCCTCAACAAGAAGTTGGATTCATTTTTTTTTCCCAAGGGAAAAAACAGCAAAACCTTTTGGAGTCGATCTCGTGTCGCAACCGCAAGAACCGAATCATTTTCAGTTCCATTCAGCGGTCGTCAATCATTTTTGCTGCTACCCGGAAGCACCTTGGCGCATCTATTGTTCCCAAACATTACGAGAAGGTCTCGAGTCTGTTAGCCGTAAATCCCCCCCCCCCCCCCCCCCAAAACGCAGCTGCAGCATTGTGGCTCGTTTTGTGCCGTCGTTGCAGCTAATCATCAGCCTGCAAAAATGAACACAAAAGCGGATGCGCGCTGAATGGAGCCTCTCACATTATCAGCATTGCCAAATGGCACTAGACAAAAAAATAAGCGACAGGACGGAGCCATCTCCCTACAATGTCGGCATAATGGTCAGCTTGTCGGGAGGGGAGGGGGCGGGGAGGGGAGGGGGGCGGGGAGGGGAGGGGGGCGCAGTCCATGTGTCGAGGAAAGCTGCAGTTGACTTTGTGTCCTTGCTGTTCTGCCACGCCAAATCTGCCTTATATGGTTGGGGAGCGGCCATCGTCACGGGGAAGTACGCATAGAGCGGACCAGGCTTGAAGTGGATCCTCATGAAGGAGCGACAGTGACCTCGCGCCCCCCCCCATCGCGCCCCCCCACCGCGCCACAGCACCCCGCGCAGCCTTTTCACTGGTTGCTATGCGGTCTACGCGGCCCCCGACCTCAGACCCTTTTTGTGCTTGTCACAGTCTTTTTAGTTGTTAAAGCCTTTGGTCTAGTTTTAGTCAAGACAATCATTTTCCCCTTGTATTATTTTTGTCGGCAGATTATGTTGAACATTTCAGATCTAAAACTATTTCACATCAAACTTTCTCTCATCTTTTTGAAAACAACTTGACACACAATGACAGTATATCAACAAGTGGCTACTGTGGCTACAAGCTAGTAAGTTAGCCAGCATTAGTTTCAATCAAAGCCTCAAAACAAACAGTAACATAATGATACTTCAAACCCTCGCAGCACCGCAGGGTGCCTCCAATGAACCGAGCTTTCCGCAGACTCTTCAGAACCCCGGGCCTCCCGTTTCGCCGTCAATATTAAACAATGTAAAGTGCTGTCAATACATCCTCGAGAATTACAATGTCTGCCTTCTTGGTCGAGGGCTGTGATTCCCGCTTTGGCTCTGGCTTCAAATCCTGGACTTGCTTCCTTTTTTTTTTTTTTCCCGTTGACCTTGGTAAAAAAAAAGTCAGAGATGGGATTCCATAAAAGACCATAAAAGCCATCGCCCGGCAGGCTTTGTTTGATCCGTGATGTCCAGCACCCCAAGTTAACTCAACTTGATGAAACCCGCCAATCCCAAAGCATGACTCGTCGTTCTCGGGGGTGTGATTGTTGCTTTGGGTGCAAGAGTTCAAAGGAGCCCATTTTCTTTCATTAATCTTGATATAAAGAAAACGTGGTTTTCACAAGTGGTATTCAAACACCTGCAAACAAAAGACCAGAAAAACCTTGAGAGGTTTTTATCCCTACTTCAAAACCTTCCGACACCACCGAGTGCCTCGAATGAACTGAGCTTGCCTCGTCACATCCATTTCACCTTGAAAGCTGTACTAAGGACTGTTTGTTTGTTTGTTTGGGGTGCAAGAGATCACAGGTTCAAATCACAGATGAGCCCCTTTTTTTGTATCCTCGTTAAAAAGGAAAAAAAAATGTGTCAGAAGTGGGATTCAGACACCAACGAACAAAGACCAGAAATATTTTATCCCTGGGACTACTTCAAACCCCTCCAGCACCACAGGGCGCCTTCCAGATCCTCTTCACATCTCTCTGTCTCCTTTTCACCATCATACATGGAATATTTTGAAGAACTGGACTTGTATCACGCTCATTGCCGTACCTAAATATTTTGCTGACCCTGGTTAAAAAAGGAAGAAGAAGTGGGATCCAGCTACCTCGGAACAAAGACCAGGTAACCGATTACCCAAAAGTTTAGTCCTCACATGATCTCATTCACTTGCAGCCATTTTCACTGAAGCAACCCCCTTCACTCCCGGATGTTTCACTGGATTTGGACTGAATTTGCGAGGCCCAAAGAATATTGTGTTCTACTGAAAAAAACATGGAACCTACCAAAAGAAAGATTAGAGTCTATTCTTTCATCAGAAAAAAACGGTATATTTGTATCGGTTTCTGTTTTGCAGCAATTAGCATTAGAATATGGCTAAGTGACCTCATTATTCACAAACCTGTTGAAAACACTGGCAAAAAGAGCTTGTTGCAACACGACCCTGGCTGGCCCGATTGTACTCTGCTGCCACACGCTGTCGTTTCTTGTCATAACTACCATTGCTTTAAGCGACCTCTTCATGTCAGAAACGGCATCAAAGTCTTCTGTATGTTCTCGCATTAAAACAACGTATAAATACGTTTTTTGGTTTGAATAAGTTCAACAACGTAAAGCTCTGCAAAATGCCCAACGTTTGTTTTGTTGTCCTTAGGGCCTCTGCTTCGGGTTTGAGAGGTCCTGGATGACCTCAATGTTATTTACTACCATTTAGTAACTAACAAACACAAGGCGGCCTTCAATATGCCGAGCATGAAAAACGTGTTCTGATTCGATTACTCAAAAGATGACTTGAACATTTCCCACAAAAGGTTTTTGCGCTTGGAAAACCGAAAGGATTGTTCTGGCAGAGCTCGACTTGGCGCCATTCCAAGTTGTGGTTTTCCCAAAACATTGTGTGTCAAGTTTGCCATCAGTTAGCTCTCTAACGAGAGTATCGGTTACCTGCCCGCAGGTGGTGATCCCGGCCCCCGCAGGCGCTTTAAAGGTTAAGCCCCACCGGGATACAGAGACCAACCATTGGCCCCCGTGCTATTGTTTGACTGCTATGCTTGTCAGCCGAGAGGTGTACTGAGGAAAAGGGGGGGGGGGGGGGGGCTCGGTTTGCTTGTCTCGTCTGACCCAGAACAAAGTGGCTCCTCCGGCCTGTAATCAAAGCCCTGGGAAATACCTGGACCCGGGGACAAACTGCATTCACTGCTGCTTCGTGTGCTCCTGAGTGTTCACTTGCCGGCCCGAAAAGAAAGTCGAAGGAAACCTGCGAGTTCTTTGAAAGAATCCTCGAAATTTTGGAGCGAGTAGCAACGCTTTGAGGCAGCTGGAAAAGTGCTTGCGGTCCTGCAGAGCCTCAGGTACTCCCTCGGGTGGGGCTGGGGGGGTCTGGGGGGGGGGGGGGGGGGGGGGCTGCGGTTGTGTTGGATTGTAAAAGTGTTTTTTGGCTCAGCTTACCTTGAGGGGAAACAGGCCGACTGATAGTGATTTAGACTTTAAGTGGAAGCTGAGAGGCGGCCGGAATGAATGGAGTCTTTCAGCAATGACTTTTTTTTTTTTTTTTTTTTTTTTTACGGAGCCCGGCTGTTTTATCGCAAGGGGTTGTAATGACTTCCACGAGATGTCTGAGCCACACACACGCCTAAATAATTCATTTTCTTCTCACTTCTACTCCTCAGATACGCGGCGGGAAGCTGATGATCACCAACGCGAGGAAGAGCGACGCCGGGAAGTACGTCTGCGTGGGCACGAACATGGTCGGCGAGCGAGAGAGCGAAATAGCCGAACTCACAGTGCTCGGTAATTTGCATTTTTTGGTCTCGGATCAACGCTTTTGTCTTTACTTTCATGCCTTCAAACGTTCATCGGCGCGTGGACTACGTTTACATGCGGGCAATCACTCTTTTAAAACCCGATTATTGGCAATATTCGGCAAAAACCCGAATATGCTTCTTTCATAATCGGAATTCTTGCTCTCACAAACGCATTCGGAACACCTCGATCGATCGATGTTGTTTTTCGCTGTGCGCATGCTCGCTACTTTCTTCTTCTTCGCTTATTTGATTTGCAAAGAATCTTGGTCTACGTAGTCACGACTTGTATATGCGCTGCTCCGTCCTACTTGCTAAAGGAGCCTCCCTCGAATACTTTGATTTCTCGTTTCTGCGTTTTCACCTTATTTGGTGTCTCGAAAATGCCCCCGTTTGCGCCTATTAACGCATACGCTAAATACAAGCATTAGATGTCCATGATTCTGGCGTGTAACCCACCGGAAATACTCAAGATGGTGTCAACAAACATGACGCTCCCAGCAAAGAACCACACTTCTGGAGCCAGGAGGAAACGGACTACGTGAAATAAATATAATGTCTTTTATTGAGCGAATCGTAACATAAAAGTGGAAATGACGTTATTTACGTCATCCGTTGTCCGAACGAGTTATTCCGATCGAGCTCAAATGAGCACGTAAACCGGAGTAAACCTTTCCGCCGCGCATGTAAACGTGTAACCTCGACTTGTTTCAGAAACCGGAATTCTGACCTTAACCCAAATATTGAATGCATGTAAACACGTGGTCACTGACGCGCTTTTCGGACGATCCAAATGCGTGCTTTCGGATTGTCTCTCTTTCCCAGAGAACTTAATGGCGTCGGTAACTTTTAATCAGATAAGAGTGTGAGATGACCTCCAATCTCACTCGCTATGCTATGAATCACACGCCGACACGACCAGCTGCGCCCCCCCGTTTCCCTCCCGGTGACCTCCAACACAGCTTGACTCGGGATTTTATTACCGACTCCTCGGAGGAGGCCTATTAAGATTTGGCCGAGTGTCGCCGCCGATAAACGACAAGACTTTTCTGTGTTTGGCTCGGGCACTCTTCTGTCTTCGTTACATTGAGTTTCTTGTGTCCCGCCTCGCTATAACTGTCAGGTGGCGCTGCCGACTCAATGTGTGTGTGTGTGTGTGTGTGTGTGTTATTTTAACGGATGGTTTTCATTCCAGACAAACAAGACAAACATAACCTAACAAAATTTCAGCTAAGCACAAGAGGCTGACATCCAATTCGGTTACCAGCAAATAAAAGCATCTTTTACTTCCTTACTTTACTCACTTCTGCGGTACCTTGACTTATGAGTTTAATTTGTCCCATGACCAAGCTCGTCACTCAATGTACTCCTGTATCAAATCAATTTCTGCCACTGACATGCCATTAATACATTCCAGACCCTATATATATATAATAAAAAAAAAAATTAATTTAAAAACTGCGTTTTTGATGAAGGAAAATATAGCAAATTGTAAAATCTTAATTAAAACCTATTAATACACTCTAATAGAAAATACATTTAAAAAAAAATAAGCTGCTTTGTGAACTGGAAGTAAGCCAAATAGTTACATACATATCGATTATTACGTCAAATACTTTTGTTTTGTTTTGGTAATCCACTAAGGTTGAATGTGAGTTGAATTGAGTGGGTATGACTACTCAGTATTTATCTTCTACATGTTTATGCATTATTAAACACCAACAAAATTAGCCTATGCTAAAGAGTTGGCAATCCCGATTAGCATTCGTGCGCTAGCGACTACCATTTAAGGTAAACATCATTATGTCTGCATTACGTATGTAATAGTGTCTTAAAAGCACAGGTGGCAAATCTCCATAAAGCTTTAGCCCCAGGTGCTAGCTAGCGAGCTCCCTAGCTAGCGAGCTCCCTAGCTAGCTTGCCGGGTGCTCGTTTACATGCCATACAAGCGGCTGAAGCCAAACTGTGGCAGGGTTATTAGTTGCTAGACCTGGATTTGCCATCTCTGCTTAAAAGCCAAAGTGGGAGGTGCCTGTTAGCTACAACGAGCTCAATAACTTCCTGTCCGCCAAAAAAGGTCCATGTAGAAACATGAACAGTTGCAAGTATGGCTCCGGTCAAGCTTCGAGGCAGACATTTTTAGTTGGCCTATTTTTAAAGTACAGAAAAACTTTACTTTACTTTAGGCGGCACGGTGGCTGACTGGTTAGCACGTCCGCCTCCCAGTGCAAAGGTTGTGAGATCAAGTCCGGGCTTCGGCCTTCCTGGGTGGAGTTTGCATGTTCTCCCCGTGCTTGCGTGGGTTTTCTCCGGGTACTCCGGTTTCCTCCCACATTCCAAAAACATGCATGGCAGGTGAATTGGACACTCCAAATTGTCCATAGGTGCGATTGTGAGTATGGTTGTTCGTCTCTGTGTGCCCTGCGATTGGCTGGCAACCAGTTCAGGGTGTACCCCGCCTACTGCCCGAAGCCAGCTGGGATAGGCTCCAGCAACCCTGCGACCCTTGTGAGGACAAGCGGTACAGAAAATGGATGGATAGATATTTTTAAAGTCAACTCATCCGATTTGGTCCACTTTTTTCCCTACTTGACACATTGGCGAATCATCGTCTGTGTGTATTTTGGTTCACAACACAAAAATCGACCAAGGGACGGCTTGTAACTTGAAAACTCCCTTAGTTGCGGCATTTGTCAGACATGTTAACAACTTTGTTGCCATTTCCAGAGCGACCCAGCTTCGTGCGTCGGCCCGGCAGCCAGGTGGTGCTCGTGGACCAAAGCGTGGAGTTCCGGTGCGAGGCGCGAGGTGACCCGGTGCCGACGGTGCGCTGGCGGAAGGATGACGGTGATCTGCCCAAGGCAAGGTAAGGAATCACAGGCCGAAGTCAGACCAAACTCTCGCATCAGCCGTTTGCGGTCTCCAGCTTACATCTGTGTCCGATTGCTTCCCCCAAGGTACGAGATCCGAGAGGACCACACCCTGAAGATCCGCCGTCTGACCTCGGCGGACGTCGGCTCGTACACGTGCGTGGCGGAGAACATGGTGGGCAAGGCGGAGGCGTCGGCCAGCCTCACCGTCCACGGTAAGACTGCACTTACTCGCTCTTGGACCTTTCTTTGATTTACAGGCTGATTTTTTTTGTAGAGTGGATAAATGGACTTTCAATTTTCTGCTTTTGGAAAGTAGCATTTGTCATTTGCCGGGATGTTCTGATGTCACTGGACAGATCTAAAGCTACTACTCTGAGTCAGTCATTTTTGAAAGTCTTTCAGGGTCTGAACAAAACCCTTATTCTTCCAGTCTAAAAGCTCAGCAGTTCTTTTTTTTTTTTTTTTTCTAGTGTGTTCATCCTGATGAAAATCTGTTAGCTATGCCAAAAGCAACCCTGCCCCAAAACTCAATCAGTAGTGACAAGACAAATGAAAAAGTCTCTTGCATGCATGCATGACGCGTGCCCAAAATGGAATAAAAGTACAGAAATGTTGGTTCTTGTCGAAGGGTTAGCCTCACACGTAGCCATACTGGCAATGTTAAATTGTGAAGACTTTTTGCGCTCGCCGATGGGATCGGTGCTTGGCGGCTTTAATTAAGGCTTTTAATTAAGGCTAAATTCACATGGACAGCAAGTTAACTCATTCATTGGCAGCCATTTTCACTGAAGCAACCCCCTTCGCTCCTGGATGTTTTACTGGATTTTGACAGATTTTCCAAGGTCCACAGAATATTCTGTTCTATGGCTATAAAAACATGGAACCTACCGAAAGAAAGATTAGAGTCTCTTCTATTAACAGGAAAAAAAAGCATATTTCTGTTTCCGTTTTGCAGCATTAGAATATAGCTTTGTTTCATCATTATTCACAAACCTGTTGAAAACACTGGGAAAAAGAAGTTGTTGCAACACGGCCCTGGCTGATCTCTTAGACTCTGCTGCCACCTGCTGTCCGTTTTTTGTAATGACTACCATTGCTTTAAGCGACCTCTTCATATATCAAAGCTTTCTGTATGCTCTAGTATAAAAAAAAAAAAAAACATAAAAAACGTATGAAAATGTTTTTGGGACCGCAAGACTAAGTATTAAAAACAAGAAAAAATGAGAAAAATTCTTTTTCTTCCAATGATTGAACAAACGTCCCTAATGTTCCAAAAAAAAAACGACTTCACCGATCGCACTGGTTTGATTGATGAACAAAATTTGGCTCGTGCGTCTAACATGACAGACAAGAAAGCCGCAAGACCTCATGCCTGAAAGTGAACGAAAGCGCGGCCATTTTGGAAGCAAGTTTGATGATTCGCTGTAGAAAAGAGGACTCGTGGGCCTGTTGATCGCTTTGAATGAAGTTTGAAGATATTACGCCGCTTGGTTTCAGGGCAATCACAGCCTGCGGTTTTAGTACCACCGGCTAATTACCTTGTGCTGTCCTCGCTCAATTAGCTGATTGATTTCTAATCACAAGAATCCATAACCACTATAGAGGCGCGCATATGGGAGCTCAACTGGACGATCGATCTCGTGCCCTTTTTTTTTTTGCTCACGTGACAAGCCGCCCTCGTTTGCATCTTAAGATGCTATTTGTAAACATCTCCGCGTCTCCCGTGGCCTTCTTCTCCACTGGACGGCTGATTAACACGGTCGGAATATAAAGCAGCCGGTCACAGAGTGTGAACATTCAGAAAGAAGCCATTCAGGGGAGCGGGGGGGGGAGGAAGGGGGGGTTGGCTTGGATCGGCCCAGAAGCCCCCTTGAGATGTGGAGGGAACACAGGCGGCCATTTAACGGCAAAGTAAGTGAGTATGGTGGGGGTTGTTGGTGAAGAAAGTGAAGTGGGGGGGGGTCGGGTAAAAAGATGGCGGGTTGGCGTCTCGCCACCGATGCGGAACGTCTTGGGAATTGGGAGTCCGCGAAGACGTTTTCCGCGGTGAGGTCAGCCACATTAACGTCACTTCCAGGAGTCGGTGGCGCTCAGATATAATGAGACGAACCCCATCCCCCCCCCCCAGCCGGTCTGCAAACATGTCCACTTCATCCTCACATGGCTACCCTTTGCAATTATTTCTTCATTTTCTCCGCAGACAGCAATCTTAAGATTGGCTCGGGGAGTAAGATTAGCCGCGGCTGCCAATACCGAGTCAATACGTCCACTCGTCCAATCGCGTCGCTCGCTTCATGTCTTACTCCCCCGATGAAAGGTTCGTGAACGTGAAGTGAAAAAGCATTGACGAGCCCGTTCAATAAATTGCTCTCTTTTGCTGAAATCGCTAGTGATGGGAAAATGAAGCTTCATGAAGCACTTGTAATATTTTTTGACGCCTCTAGATGCCACTCTTGGTTGAAAGATGCAGTGGAAATGTAATACATTTCCTTTGCACTAGCCTTTATATTTAAACCAAGAGCACCATCTAGGGGAGTCAAAAAATATCACAAGTGCTTCATGAAGCTTCATTTTCCCATCACTAGAAATCGCCTTCGTATTTAATACTCGACACCCCGGGACGAACGTTTTCAACCTCGGCCACTCGAAAGTTACAAAGACACGTTCATGAAATGAAGGCTTGGCGCATTTTTCACATTTGTGGACTCGCATCCTCTCGTAGTCCAATTGATGGACTGCGAAGAAATCGGAGGCGGAAGCTGTGGCCGCTGTGTCGTCCGGCAAATGAAAGACCGGCGGGGGGGGCGGCAGTCCCACGCCTGGAAATCACATGCTTGTAATTACAGGGAAGCACAGAAAAGACCCGTAATTGTAGGTCCTAACTGACCCCAAGTCGGCCGCAGTACGGTATAGGTAGCGAGCGGGAGCGCGTCCTCGGCGGGGTCTGCTGGATTCCCATCGGCGCACGTAGTTGGATTAAATGCATATTCATCATCGTTTCTTGTCGTTTAACATGCACTCCTTTTTGGGTGGATTTATGGTTGTCTTATTTTAACGTGGGAAACTTTTTGGGTTTTTTTACGGTTGATGCATTTAAACCTGAACAACTCTTGGGGGATTTACGATTGTTTTATCGTAACCTACTCGAATTTGGAGGGGATTACCGTCATCTGATTTGAACCTGTGCAATGTTTGGTGGATTTGTGGTTACAACTTTGGGGGATTTCTATGGTAGCTTAACTTTTTGGGCCGTAACCGTCGTTTTACTGTATTTTAACATGCACAACTTTTGGGGCATTTATGGAGCCTTATTTTAACCTACAAAACGTATTTACGATTTTCTTCTTTTAATCTGTGCACATTTTGGTGGTATTTGTTAGGTTGTCTTGTTTTATCCTGTTCAACTTTTTGGGGGATTCAACGGAGTCATTTCTATACATAATTTTGTCGGTACCATCGGGAGCCGGAATTCATCTTTAAGATGTTTCTTGCGGATTCTAAATCCGGTAAATCCGCCAGTGTGAGAATGCACGTTGAATGTCAAGCCCGCAGCGGCGTGATTCGCTCGGCTTGCTTATTATATCACCAAGCATGAGAAAATGTCATTTGCGGGGCGCACCCTGCGTCCTTCAAATCAAATCCCCCTTTGAGCCCAGGAAGAGGAATCCAGAAAGGGGGGGGGGGATTTTCACACCCGCCGCGCGCGGTCAGACTGTCGGCGAAAAACAATGTAGTCAGTGTGCGAGTGGTGGCCCCGGGGCTGTTTTTCTTTCGATGCGCGCCGCTCTCCTTACTCGCTAAATCTGCAAATTGTTGTTTTACACGCATCTCAGTCCGCTGCACCTCCGCGGGACTTAGAAATATGTCAAGAAAAATATTCCCCTTAATTGATGGCGGAAAGCCACGAAAGTCTAGCTAAGACTTTAGCTTGAAGCCGTGTGCCGACTTATTGCTTTCGATTTTGAGTGCGCAGGTTCGAGTTGGCGGACTTCGACACCAGACTTTCTATTAGATTATTTCCACAAACGCGGAATTTGTGACATTTTAGGGGATTCCCGTTTCGTGACTTCTTAATATATTTTGTTTTAAAACCTGCAGCACATTTCTTTCTGCTGTAACCTTTAGAGTTTTTACATTAGTCCTAATTTAACCTGTGCAACATTTTAAGTCGTTTTAAGTAGTCTTACTTTTTAGCAGCACAGCTTTTGGGGATTTCCGGAATTCTCAATTTTACTGGCAGCTTCTTTGCTTTTTACAGCAGACTTATTTTACACCTGAACATCTTTTACTTTTTTTGTAGTAGTAGTAATATTTTACCTGGCTTAAGTTTTTTGTTTCTTAGTTTTTTACCTGAGGCTGCGCGATTTGATTCCTGAAATTTTATGTTTTTACAGCCGCAAATTCTATGTTTTGACAATCGTCTTATTTGAACCAAGAGCAACTCCAACTCTAACCTGCACACCTTTCAAGGGTTTTACGGTTTTTGTATTCGAACCTGCGCAACTTCTGTCCATTTTAGTGTAGTCCTATTTTCACGTTGTTCGGGTTACATTTGTTTCTTCAGCTTCCGGGGGGGGGGGGGGGGGGGGATGTTTAGAGGGTACCATTATTGTAACCGGCACAACTTTTCAAGCATTTTACGTTTTGTTTTGTTTTAACTTGAGCAGCAACGGCTATGATTTTTACGGTACTCTTTTTTTTTTTTACCCGTTTTATCTTTGTTGTTTTTGACAGTAGTCCAATTTTTACCTTTGAAACTTTTGTGAGTTTTTCTGCTAGTCTTGTTTTAACTTAAACTGTGAAACTTTTGGGCAGCGTTTAGGACCCTTTGTAGTCAGTAGTGAGTGTCTGCTTAAAGATTAGGTGACGCATTTGAGTGGGTTCGATATTTACTTCTTTATTGGAGTTGAGGCGGAGAAAGGTTTTGAATGGAGCGGGCGGTTCCCTCGAGCAACGTTAGCAACTGCCCGTGCTAAAGAGCCTTGAAGGAGACTTAAAGGCAGGAACTTTCTTGTCAGCAGCTTGCATGCTGTTGATAAAACACTCAAAACCCCAGCTGGGTGACCACATTTTAAACACAGTTTGTGCGTGTGTGTGTGTGTGTGTGTGTGTGTGCGTGCGTGTGCGCGCACGTGTATATGGTTTTTCTCAGCCTTCAAACCCACTCCCATTGTGCCTTGCTCACTGTTGCTGTACAACACGCTGATATTCACGCGCGGCAAACAATCCCCGGCGGGAGTAGCCATTAATCTTGTTAATTCTCCGAATGTGGCGCTAATAACGTTTCCATGTCAGCGCCTCGGGGGGGAGGGGGGGGGGGGGGTCTTGAGTACGCGTCCTTACTGGCTCGGATGATGTTAAGTCACTGCTCCAACTGCTAATGTTAGCTTCGGAAATTAGAGACGACGTACGTACGTCAGCGGCACAGCGTTCGTGTGTCGTGGCTGCGGGGCGGGGACGAGCACAAAAAAAAGGGCCCACTGGCCCGCGCCGAACACGGAGTTCTGATGTTTCAGTTTGTTCTATTCGAACTGGACTACCGGACTCGTTCCTCTAAATTGTGCGCAAGTCTCTTGGGGTAAATTGTAGGAAAATGATCATTAAAAAGCACCGCATCGGCCCCAAAAGAGGCATTTGCCCTGTCGGCCAGATGGCTAGTCCGGCCCTGGCGACGAGTGTAACGATTCGTGTATTCGTGGCCTGGTTTTTCGGAACGGAACATCGAGCGCTTCAAGTCGAGGACAGGAAGTCACGCCTGCAACAAGCAAGTCACACGGAATTTGTTGCCGTTGTTTATCGTTTGTTTATTACAAAGAAGATCAACTGTTGCGCGTTCCTAAAGAGAAACCTTTTGAGGAGAAATAGCATACATGCATACATTGATGAATTATTAGTCTGCAATACAGACGAATAATGTTATGTAAATATTTGAGAACATTTCATTTATTTGAAAATGTACCGCTCGCAGTTTGCATCTTCCTTTTTTTCATTTTGTCATTACACCTGGTAATTACGTAATTATAAAGATTGGTTACTACGAGAAGCCGGCATAAATCCTCCCACAGTTTGTCGTCCTCGATTTCCGATCAGTTTATTGATGAAGTTAGCAGAGAGGCAACAGCGCCGCCAGATGTAAACGAAGGGTTACCTGATTAAAAGATCAGACGCGCGCGTGCCGTCGTCGGGTGGGCAGTTGTGAGATTTAAGGCTTTTTCTGATGGATAATCATGAATGTCTTCATGTAAATCTGCATTTTTAAAGGGCACAAATGAGTCAAAGGCGAAGGGGGGGGCAGGCGGGGGGGGGCTAAGATCATTACTCCGACTGACAGCGTTTATGTTTCCGTGGGAGCACATAGATTAGATAAGGCGAGCCATCGACTGTGGAAGATTTATGACCCTGGAAGTGGCAAGTTAACATTCACCTTGCGTTTTTATGGACCCGGCCGGTATTGGTGGCCATTTCTCAGTTCTGGGAGAGAACTCTCATGGAGGGTGCGGAGGCGCTGATGGCGTTTGGTTGGGGAATGTTCCATCATTTTGTCCTTTGGTTTTGCATAACCCAAAATATTTCTTGTGTCCTTGTGTAGGAAATGTTCTTCGCTATGCCTTCAACTCTCCTGTTATCTTCACCCAAACTTGTTTTTATGTATATTTTTAAAAACTTGGAAAATAATAGCAGTAGAAAAAGTTTTCATCTTTTTTCCCCACATTGTTTAAAAATATTTGAATGCCGTTTTCAAGCATTTTATACGTTTATACTGTATATTTCTATTTTTAACTGTATCCAAATTTCACAATATATTTTTGGACATAATAACAACAGTGACAAAGAGATTTTTCATTTTATTGTCATGGGTTCCCTTCCATTGGCTGAGCGGGTGAAAAGTCATGTTTGTTTTTTTGGACTGAGTTGTGCTGCTTTTAATATCATAACAGTCCATTTGACCTGCAACATAACAGGAGGGTTCAAATGTTGCCTGTGCTGTCCAACAGTGAAATATGTTTTGTGTTTTATGGACTTAAGATGCCAATCTTGTGTCCACTTTGCATTTGTGCCCATTGACATCACCTTGTTTTGACATCGTTCATTGAGGTTTTGTGTGTTGTTGTCTTTTTTTCTTTCTTTTTTTTAGTCGTGTCTGGTAAGTTGACTTGTCACCCGTCACCCGAGACAGGAAGCTGTCGCCACTCCACCCACACGCACCCTCCCCCATCCATCCTCCTCCCATCACCACTGCACACGCCAATCATGTCTCCGTTGTCACCGACAGCGGAGACAAATAGGTAAAAAAAAGAAAAGAAAAAAAAAAAAGAAAGAAAGCAAGGACTGGTTTTTGGGCCTCCAAGGTAAAAGTGTCTTATTTCTTTTTCTCTTGTTGTCCCCTCCCCCTTTTTCAATGCATTTCCAAACAACGCGTCTCATTTGCCGACAAATGACGCCTTTATTTCAAACGACAGCTTTGCAATTGCTTTTTTTTGCGAATGCGCGGCGCAGCCTCGCCGTACGAATGATTAACACATTTAGTCTGCGGCACGTTAGGCGGCACCTGGAAAGCTAACGAGTGCGCATCTCCTCACGGGAAGGTCGAATGTGCTGATGCCGCACCCGTTCACGTTGTCATGAAGATGCATGAGCGTTGACGCCCGCCCTATTGGAGGCTGTTGGCGCGTAGCAGATGGTTAAAACGTGTCCCCCCCCCGCCCCCGCCCCAACCATTTCCATGTAAATTTCAATGCGCCGAGCCCTCGTTCATGCAAATGAGATGGCGGCTGGATAACCTTTCTTGTTTGTATTACGTGCCTATTTGCAACATTTAGCTTTACACCGTTTACGTTAGCGAGTTAGTGCTAATAATTGTAAACACAACAAATTGCTGTGACAAACTCTGTTGCTGCTTAAACCGCTTTCGTTTGTGTCAACATTAACATATGTAATCATATAAATGAAACTGTTAGTGTTAAATTATAAGTAATCATTTTAATAATGAAGACAAAAAATATTCCCCATTATAGTCAAAATGATGTACAGTATACAACACATTGAAATTATTATATTCAGAGGTGGCAAATCTAAGTTCAGAAAGTAAAAACCCTGCCACAGTTTGGCTTTAGCCCCAGGTGCTAGCTAGCTAGCTAGCTAGCTATCCTGAATAGCTAGCTCCCATGGTGCTCGTTTACCTGGTGTAGCTATCAAATAACTGTCAATCTGTCCAATCAGAAAATGCAGCAATATAATAATTTCAAAAAAGTGTATTTACTTTCCAGTCAACCGCCACCATTCGCGGGGGTTCGGGATTGGCCCGGCCCAGGAATAGAAAAAAAAAAACGCATATAATTAATGGCAATTGAAATGTACGAAAAAGAAAAAAAACGAACTGAAAATGATTTAAAAAATGCTGATACATTAAATATAAGATGTAGCGGGGAGCTGATCAATGTCGTCATTGATCGATCGGGGAAAATTAAGACATTACAGCCGATCAGCGATTTTTGCATCAAATGTTAAATTAGCCGGTCCCGATCCAGCCGATCAGATCGGTTACTGCAGCTTGCTTGATTCTTTTATTTTAAGGAAAATGTTAAATTAAATAAATCCTCTTTTTTTCAGAAATGAATTACACAGAAAAAAGCAATGGAAAGAAATATTTGTCAAAGATGAGCTGCACGCTTTTTGTTAACGGCAGTTGCACTTCCCGTTGCTGGGAAGATCGGGACCGAGCCCGGCCTGAATAGCAAAGAATAAAAAGTTTGAAGTTGCCTACGGATGCCACAAGATGGCAGTCAAAAACGTCATTTCTATTACACAAGGCTGACGCAATGAAGCTCCTCCCCTCACTTCAATATTTTTGCTTGGCCCAAACAATATTTCCATATTAGATGATGGCCTGAGCACAAAAATGGGGATTTTCCAGCAAATAATAGAGGATAGTAAATAAAACCCGTTTGGGTGTCAGAAGGTGGCTAATCCGATTTCCTGCTGCTCTCCAGTTCCACCAGTATTCGTGGTGAGACCGAGGAACCAGGTGGTCGGCGTTGGCAGGACCGTCACCTTCCAGTGCGAGGCCACCGGCAACCCTCAGCCCGCCATTTTTTGGCAACGGGAACGAAGTCAGGTAAGCAGAAAAAAAACATTGTTTTAATACTAATACTGTAATACCAGTTTTGTTTGCTCTATTACTGAATCACATGTATCTCAAATAAGCATGAATATTGATGGCATCATTCCATTCCAGCCCCCCCCCCCCACCCCCCCCCCCCCCAAAACAAGTATTTGTAACTGAATAAGAAAAATGGCTACAATAAACATACATTAATTTAAATCATTATTAAATAGAATTACAAGAATGAAAACATTGTTGCAAAATGTTTTGTTATTGTGCTGCTCCCTCTGGCCTTTGCAACTTGGCCAACAGGCGGCAGTATAATAAATGCATAATGTAAGCTGCAATGATATTGGTCGCAGAGGATAAAGAATATATGCCTGTTCGTATTGTTAATATGCGCTGTCGGTTTGTGTCTGCACTGTTTTTTGTTGACATGTTTATGTGATAGCGTGTCTATGGGGAAGCTAGCGGGTTTTTGTAAAAACTAATTTACTGTATGTGGTTTGGTTATACGGTACATTATACGGTACACACATGGCGCAATTGTCTTTGTTTTATGTTTTACCGTAAACTTCAACAGTCACTTTCTTCCCATCGGTGGAAAAAAGTTGACCCGAAAATCCACACAAAGCAAAAAATTGAGCGATCGAGATCCGGCTACCCCCGAAAAACTCGTTGCGCTGTATTGGAAAAGTTCCAGCTGAGTGCTTGATATGTTTTGTGAATGCCCGGCAGAACCTGCTGTTCTCCTACCAACCGCCCCAACCGTCCAGCCGCTTCTCGGTGTCGCAGACGGGGGATCTGACCATCACGGGCGCCGAGCGCGCCGACGTGGGCTACTACAGCTGCCAGGCCCTCAACATCGCCGGAAGCGTCATCACCAAAGCGCTGCTGGAGGTCACCGACGGTACGCGCGCCCGCCGTCTCACGTTTAGCATGACCAAAACCGTCGTGGTTATCGCTGTTATCACAATATTGCAATTTTGTAAACTTTTTTAAATATTGTCAAATGCGTACAATCGTACTTTTTTTTCCCTTCAAATTCAGTTAGATTTAATTATTTTCTACAGTGAGTTTGTTAGTATAATTTTTTTCAAAAATGATTTATTTTGTGTGTGTTTTTATTAGTTTTAGCATTATTTTTGTTCATTTTCAATTTTGCTGCTAGTCTTTTTTTTTTTTTTTTTTTTTTTAATACGCCGCATTTGTCAAGTCAAAATCTGTTTCTCTTCATGCTCGGTATTCAAGACAACGCAACGTACTGTTTGATTGCTGGTTTCAAACCCCCAACCTGCGTCTCGCGCAAGCTTCTTCGTCCTCATTCCTTGTTGCGTTCCATCTCACTCTGCCTTCGCCCGTGCTGCTCTCCGGATAATAATAACGGTTATTAAAGTGAGACGGCCAGTGCACAACAGGTAATTACGGTTTCGCGCTGTCGCTGGTTTTAGTCATCCTGGCAAAACACAAACGCCGGCGATCAGCCCGCCGCGCTCTTTGTGGCGAATGAATCACGAGGGCCAGAAGGCAACGGTCATCAATAGAGCCATGAATAATCATGATCATTAGCTTGGCGGTTGCCACAACAAAAACGTTACCCGCTGCGTGCCATGTCGCTTCAAAATAAAGCTCAAGACAGAATACGTTGATTTTCATGCAATAGCCTTCGGACGCTTTTATTTTGAAGTTGGCCTGCACGTTGTCTTCTACACATTTCGGCTCGTCGTTTTTCATTGCCACATCAACACGTCGTCATCCCGAAATCATATCAATTGCTAATTTAGGACGCTAAGAAAGTTTATTACGCCGTCATTGTGTGATTAGTCTCCGGTGTTAGCGGCTAATGCTAATGCTAGTGCTAGTGCACGGCTGTCTGCTTTTACAGGAGCGATCGTCCGACAACTGTGGCTTTGTTTTCTTTCTTTGCCTCTTTTTCAATGATGTGAACATTTGCGAGTATGTGCCTTAAATTGCAGTTTGAGGTATTTTTCTTTCTTTAAAAAAAAAAAAAAGCATAATTAGAATCATTTTCATCCTCATTTTCTTTATAAATTTTTTTTCCTATTAAATAAATAAAATCATCTCAAAATGTCAAATTTGGCTTGTGTTCCTACATTCTAAATGGACTTTCTGTATTTGACTATTTGAGTTGAATATTATTTAATGGGGTTTTATAAAATAAAAGGAAGATAAAGTTGTATTTTTTTTTTTTTTTTGTGCTGATCCCAAAATGATCTGATCCGTGATTCAAATCCGTGATCTGACCCGAATTGTGCGTTTTTGTTTTTTGTGTGTGAAGTGATTAATACTTAGTGAGATGAATTGAAATGCGTGTTGTAAAAAAAAGTGCCTCAATATACATCAATTAAAAATGGATCAATATTCGTTTCAAAATCGAATCATAGCCCCGAATCGTAATCGAATTGTGATTCCCAGCCCGACTTGCCAGTCCGTTGAATTCTGCCTACCTCGTGATGTAAAATAGCACGTTTCACATCTGAGGCTGTTTGCTTTTAATTGAGCTGTTTATGCTTTATGCGGCATCCACCTGCTGCGGAATGATTAGAAAATTGCTTCCAGTTCTTCAGATTGGCTCGGTTTCATCGTCTCCCACGCGCTCATGCTGCTTGTCAGACGTTCGCTACCTTTTGTGCCTTTCCTCGCACAAAAGCTTTGGATGTAATTATTGTGTCCCCCGCTGCACAACATCAACACCAAACCCCACCCACCGCCCCCACCCCCCCCCCCACCACCATATTTTCCATTTGGACACATAATTACCCTTGTTTTTGTTCTTTGGTTCCGCAGTGGTGTCAGACCGCCCGCCGCCGGTCATCCGACAGGGCCCGACCAATCAGACGGTGGCGGTGGACGGCACGGTGGTCCTCGGCTGCGCGGCGTCGGGCGGTCCCACCATCCTGTGGAGGAAGGACGGCGTGCTGGTGTCCACCCACGACTCGCGGGTCAAGCAGATGGACACGGGCGCTCTGCAGATACGCTACGCCAAGGTACGCCACAAGCGACGCCACAAGCCGCGCCAACTTTCTTGGGTTTTTTTGCACCCAACTTTCTGGGTTGTTTTATAGAAAATGACCCCATTTCTGACCCAAGTACATGATCTGACCCAACTTTCTGGGTTGTCTAACCCTATAGAGGATCTGTCAAATTTGTACCCATCATTTTTATTATTTTATTATTTATTTTTATTTTTTATATGTGTATTATATAATATTAATTTATTAATATATTTTTTACATTTATTATGTATGTATTATGTTCTTTTCATATTTTTTGTACCCATAATAATTTGTTTAGTTTTTTTTCCCCCCGCAATAAATAAATAAAATAAAATAAAGGGTCTTTTTGTATAAAACAACCGTTAAAATTGGGCCAGATCCTCTACTTGGGTCAATTTGACCCAAATTTTGATCAAAATTTGGTCCACTTTGTACAAAATAAATGAATAAAAACTTGACTTGAGTCAATTTGATCCAACATTCCATGGGTTGTTTTGCTTCTTTTTTTTATATTTTTTTTTATAAAGGAATTTTGTATAAAACAACCCATAAAGTGAACTGGTCCATTTTTGATCCATAATTTTGGGTTACTTTTGACCCAACTGTTTTTAGAGTGTCGTCACTAATGTGCAAGTTTGACACCCGAATTGTTGTTGGTCTCCCTGCATGAGGTTCTGGGGGGGCTAATCCCATCCCCGCAGGTTTGCAAATAACACCTCAGCGGGCCGCCACTCAATCGTCACGCCCTCGAGTCCACAAAGCCGTCGCTGGCTGTCAGGTGGAGGCTTTTGTGTGAAGTTGTGTGTGCGTGCGTGCGTGTGTGTTCCCTCCTTGTCACGGGGTCAGAGTTCGCGTCAGTTTGTTGTGCGGTGATGACTGTTGGCGTGCCTTGTGGTTTGCAAGATTGCAGAGCGAGTGGACCTGCGGTGAAAGCAATGCAGGCAGATTTTTTTTTGGGGGGGGGGGGGGGGGGGGTCGGGGCGCCCCCTTTTTTCTCCCCATCTAAGCGCCAGCACTTTCCATTAACAAAGATGTCACTCCTCCCGGACGATGTTTTCATGAAGGTTGACAATTTATGACGTATGAGGCAATTGATTTCATCAATGCGGTCAGCCGCGTGTTTCTGTAGCGCGCACACGCAATCGCACATCGGTGTCATCTATTGTTTTGTTAAGCCAGACAGCCGTGAATTTCCTCTTGTTAAACCAGTTAGTTAAGCTCAATGCAAAACAAAAAACAAAAAAAACATCATCACAATGTCTTTTTTTTTTAATATGATTTATTTTCATTTTTTTTCTTCCTGTGTATGCTAGCGTATGATGGCTTGGGCAACATTTTTGTGAGTTAGTGTTCTAACCATCATACAGATTTGAATAATTACTGATTAAAACAATTTTTTTTTTCATTAGAAAAAAATGTTTTTAGATATATACAAACTGCTGTGACAGTATGTACAAACTCTGTCGCGGCTTAAACTGCTCTTTGTGTTCTATAAATAAAACTGCTAGTGTTAAATCATAAATAATAATTTTAATAATGAATACAAAAAATATTCCCCAGTATAGTCAAAATCATGTACAGTATACAACACAATGAAAATATTATATTCAGAGGTGGCAAATCCAGGTCCAGAAAGTAAAAACCCTGCCACAGTTTGGCTTTAGCCCCTGATGCTAGCTAGCTCGTGCTCGTTTTTACCTGCTAAGGAGCTAGCTAGTTAGCATCAGGGGCTAAAGCCAAACTGTGGCAGGGTTTTTGAATTATTTTTGGGGGGGTAAAACCCTGCTAATAGCTGCTCAACTGTACTCGTACTGCGTATTCTGTAGATATTTATAAACATTACATGTATTGTATATTCATCATTTCATTACACGTATTTATGCATTTCATCAGTAAAAACAGTGTTTTATCAACATAAGCCAAAATGAGTGTGCAAATTGCATTATGTATTTGCTAACAAACTAAACTGCATGATTTGAAAAGAAAAAGAAAAAGATGAAGCTAATGGAAATAGCTGCTGGCTTTAAACGGACCAAATCACATCTGTTCACCTCCCAGTACAGTTTAAGTGGGTGGGGGAGGGGCCTACTAAGATTTCGAAATGCAGGCGCCTCCAATTAGTCTGTGCTCCTTTTGCCATTTGGCGTCTGCCACTCAACCTTGCAGCAAAGACACGATGGCGAGATGATCAGCAAATGACAGCAGACAGCAGGACAGCAGGACAATGTGTCTGCCACTAACAAATCATTTGAATTTCCTCCAAAATGTCTGCTTCCAGCTGAGCGACTCGGGCTCCTACACCTGCATCGCCTCCACGCCCGGGGGCGAGGCCTCGTGGAAAGCTCATCTGCAAGTGCAAGGTAAAGCGCCTCCGTGAAAATCAGCCCAGGCGGGAAACCACGGTCGGCTTTTTTTCATCCCGTCAGAATTCGGAGCTCCCGTGCAGCCCAACAGACCCACCGACCCCAACCTCATCCCCAGCGCGCCCTCCAAACCCGACGTGACCGACGTCAGCCGCACGTCCGTCGCGCTCTCCTGGAAGCCCAACCTGAACGCCGGGGCCACGCCCACCTCCTACGTCATTGAAGCTTTTAGGTGAACGCCTCCGCCACGCACCTTCGACACTTGCTGTCATATATTCTTTTTTTTTAAATTTACAAATAATGGAACAAATCAGAAAACAAATCTTGCTCAATTATAGCTCGTATCTCCAACATCCACAAAAGAAAAGAAGTATGTTTTGGCTTCTCATAAAATAAAAATAAAAAATCAAATATAAACATATCATTATAAGGGGTGTAATTGTATATTTTTCCAAATGTACGATACAATATACAATATTTTTTTTGCTAGGTTTCATACTTATAACATAAAAGCGGAATTTTTTTTAAACTAATATGGCTCCATATTTTAGTCATTTTTACAGTAATTTTACAGTGATTTCATAATTCATAAAATGTTGTTAAAATTAAAAAGATAAAGATAATAATGCTAATTCATAAAATTTAATTAAAATAAAAAATATGTACTGTACTGTAAAAAACGATTTATTGATTTGTGTTGAGGTCATTTTTCTGCCACTAGATGGCATCATTTGTAAGACATTGGCGACAGCTCAGTGCATTTTTCGTTTGATATTAAGAGCTATCAAATCTTTAACGTGAAGTCACTTGTGAAATCCTGCAATTTTTTTTAAATTGTAACAACTTGACCCCAGTCTCCACAAATATATGCATTTTTATTACATTTATTACCGCAAAATTTTGATGTGAACGTGTCTGCTGCGTTGTGACTGGAATTCCCGCAGTACAGGATTTCCAAGTAAGGGGTGGCCATTAATAAAAAAAAAAAATAATAATAAAATAGTGGCGTTAAAGGAACTTTAAATTAACTCATAATTAACGCACTCATTTTGACACATCCTAATTATTATATTGAATCCCTTCCCTGTGCATGTTGCGTGTGCGCAGTCACGCGTCGGGGAGCAGCTGGCAGACGCTGGCGGAACACGTCAGAACGGAATCGTTTGTCTTGAAGGGCTTGAAGCCCAGCGCCGTGTACCTCTTCCTGGTGAGGGCGGCCAACGCCTACGGACTGAGCGACCCCAGTCTAATCACTGATGCTGTGAAAACGCAAGGTAAGCTACTCCACAATCTCCACTTTGCTGCCTGACTGCTCCCTTTTCTCCTGCCCTCAGTGTCCTCATGTTGTGTCGTCGTAATATTTAAGAGTACATGGGAAGTCATTACAAAAAAAAATAAAAATGCTACCTGGAGCTTATCAACTCTGCAGTATTGTTCTCCAGAGTCTCCACTTAGCTGCAGACAAGAATTGAGAAAAATAAAAACACATACTGATGTTAGCTACACTTTTGTTATCATTCTGAAGGCTTCAGTATTGTGCTTCACTTTGCTGCAGTACTTTGATTTTTTCACTGCCCACAGTCTCCTCTTGGATAACATTACTGTGTCATTAAAACATTTGAGAAAACACAAGAAGGGAAAATAAAAGCATTAAATACACATGCTAATGTTAGCTTGTTTTGTTCAGGATGCTGCAGTATTTTACTCCACGGTCTCCACTCTACTGCCATGTTCCATTTTCTTTCTGCCCACAGTCTCCTCTTGGATAACATTTCTGTGTTATGGTAACATTTGAGAAAACACAGGGAGAAAAAAAATAATTAAATACACATGCTAACGTTAGCTTGTGTTTTACTCCACAGTCTCCACTCTGCTGCAGTTGCCCACAGGATAAGATTGACACAAATAAACACACGTTGACATGAGCCAAACATGTTGATGTTAGCTTGCTTTTTGCCGGAGATCTAGATGTTGCAGTATCGTCGTCCACAATCTCCACTTAACTGCCATGTCCCATTTTCTTGTTGCCCACAGTCTCCATTTTGGATAACATTTCAAAGAGAAAAAAAATCAACCGAGCAACAAGCTAATAAGTTGGGGCATTGGCGTCAGCATGCTAACATGAGTTGACCCGATCAATCAAGACTGATAAACCGATTTTTCACTGATTGTGATCGACATAAAAAGATCAGATTTTTAAATTGTCGTCTTTTTCAAACGGTGCCAAATGGAAGAGCAAAAGCTCATGAACGTTTTGGTTTCAGTAACAAAATAAAAAACATGTGTACAAACAATTTGGATGTTGAATGCATTCCGCAAATAAGCATCCCTGGTTCTAGCTCCGTAACATGAACCCATTGACCCGGTTTGCCCGCAGACATCCCCCCAACCAGCCAGGGCGTGGACCACCATCAAATCCAGAGGGAGCTGGGCGAGGTGCTGATCCACCTGCACAACCCCACCATCCTGTCCTCGTCCTCCGTCAGGGTGCAGTGGACGGTGAGTGCGCCCGCTTGGTGCGCGTTGCCCGTTGGTGACCCCCTCCCTGATTGAAAAGAAAATAATGCGAGTGAAAAGGGAGGAGGCGGCCAACTTTCTGGCCCTTCAGCCAAAAATGGCTTGCAGACGCCGAAAATACAGAACAATCACGTAAAGGTGGGAGTGGGAGAACCGAGCGTGAGCTGCCTCGTACCTGCGGATCGAATTGACTTGTTTTCAAGTCGGAAAGCAACACAAGCTGAAGACAACTAAAGTTGTTTATTTCAATGACATTTAACAACATTTAAATGCATTTATAGCCCAAAAAGACAAAGTAGAAAAGAGTGAAATTGATTTCAACCATTCCTATTTCCGACTGAGTGACTTCGCTTGTGTTGGCAGCTTATTCCATTTGTGTGCTGCTTCACCGTGTTTGCTTGGAAACCTGGGTTCCCCTAAATGACCCGAGTCTGCAGACCTCAGAGCCCGACTGGATTTATGTTCAAATTTGCAATACGAAGATTTGCTCCTTTCTTACTTAAAAAAAACACACGCATGAATGCAATGTATGCTTTTATTTATTTGATTAATTATTTTATATGTTCTTAATTAATCATATACAAAGCAATATTTTAATATTATTATATCATTTTGGTCATGTACCTTCCTATTACAGTGTCGTTCAAGGGTGTCCAACTCCGGTCCTTGAGGGCCCCTATCCTGCACGTTTTCGACGTTCCCCTCCTTCAACACACCTGATTCAAATGATCAGATCATCATTAAGCTCTGCAGAAGCCCGCTAACAATTGTGATCATTTGAATCAGGTGTGTCGAACACCCGCAGTGTAGGTCATATTGAAGAAAATGTCCTCGTCCACCTATTTTTTTCTTGCCTGCTCATTTTGACCCGCCACATGTTTGAAGCAGCACAATGTTTTCCACAGCTTGACTTTTTTTCCAATGTAGCAATTTATTGGCCTTATATTTCACTTGCTTTTACGCTTGCGGGCTAATCATAACCACCTGAGCTGGCAGCTTATTTTATAGAGAAGAAAAAAAACATTTAAAAGCCGAGCTGTTCACCTTCCGCCGGGACTTACGAGGATATTCGTTGGGTTGGTTTCGCTGCATCGTAAAGCTGCCTTAATTCAACTAACAGACACTTGCGAGTTTTCCTAGCCTAGCCTAGCCTAGCCTAGCCTAGTTTAGCTCAGTTTCGCTCAGCCCTGAACTCCTAATCCCTACCGGTGCAATGAAGCACTCCGTCACGGGCTGATCCCGCTCCAACCAGCTCCAGACTTCCCGGAACCTCTGGTCAATGACCTCATCGCGCGGTTTGTACAAATGTCCGCATCGTGCCAAAGGCGAGCAATTGACAGAGAGTCGAAAACGGTCGCCCGACAACTTGCGACTGACTCGTCGGTGAGCGAGCGCGTTGCGGTTTAAGTGATGCTACTGTGCAACTGAGGATCCTTTTCCATCCGAAAGTTGCCAAGGAGTAGAATCCGGACCATACCAGTGACGTAACCAATTTAACTCTGCTGCTGTGCTTTACTTCTGGAAGATGCTGGATTATACTCCGCAGTCTCCATTTGGCTGCAGCACTGATTATAATCTTTGAGCGTGCGGCAAGAAATGACAAAATGCACATGCAATCTTTAAACCTTGACTTAATAACATGAACTATTTGACCTTAGTTTACACTGTAATCATTCGTTTGCTTTGGAGTCCACCAGCTCTACATTGTTGCAATGTCCCACAGTCTCTTCTAGGATAAAATTGTTACATTATTGGAACATTTGTGGATGCACGGCAGAAATTACAAAAATAAACACACACAACAATGTTAATTTGCCATTTGCTTTAGCTCTGCAAACTGCAGTAATATATTTCATCTGCCCTTAGTGTCCAGTTGGATAAAACCCTAGCATTTGAGGATACTTTTCAAGAAGACGTTTACCTTTGATGTCACTTTTGACGTTCATTACTCCAGACTCCACAATGGCCCGCAATCTCGTCTAGGATCAAATTGATACGTTATTGTAACAGTTTAAGATACACAACGCACAATAACATTAATGTATCCTGTGCCTTAGCTCTGGAAGCTGCAATATATTATATTTGTCCTGCCCTTAGTCTCCGCTTGGATAATGTTGTTACATTTGTGGCAAGCATGACAAAAACCAACATGCACGCTAACATTAGCATACACTTTAGCTGTAGACTCCACAGCATTACAATCCACAGTCTCCGCTTTGCTGCCACGGCTCACTTTCTGGCTGCCCTTAATCTCCTTTTCGACCGAAGCTAACGACGCTGCGTTTTGCCACCGTCCACCAGGTGGAGCAACAGTCCCAGTATATCCAGGGCTACAAGGTGATGTACCGGCTGTCACCCGAGGGGCAACCGCGCAGCGACTGGGCCACGTTCGAGGTGCGCACGCCCGGCGAGGACAGCGCCGTGGTGCCGCACCTCCGCAAGGGCGTCACGTACGAGTTCAAAGTGCGCCCCTTCTTCAACGAATTCCAGGGTACCGACAGCGATGTGAAAATCGGACGGACCCTGGAGGAAGGTGTGTGCGCGTGCGACTGTATTGTACTTACTGTGTGTGTCCATGTTTGTGTGTTTGCATTAGCGCTTTAGCGCTCGCATGCGTGCACACGCGTTTTCTTGTTTACACACTTTTATATGCGCAGCTTGCATGTGTGCGAGGAGACAACAGCTGTTCACACCAGGCAGAGTGGCGGCGGGTGTGTGGGGGGCCGAGGGGGTGTGGTGTGTGTGTGTGGGGGGGGGATTATGTTCACACACGCTACATTGAAGCATGCTCGGCCCCCGTCGACGCAGTTTTATACTCTGCAGTCTCCACTTTTACTGCAGATGCCCGCAGTCTCTTCAAGGATACATTGCCGCATTATTGTAGCATTTGAGGATGCAAGGCAAGAAATTGCAAAATTAAGCACGCCTAATTTCTTGAAGCAGCAGCATACTTTTGCTGCCCTCAGTCTCCACTGGGATATATTGTACCTAATTGCTGAGTCATTGTAGTAATTGAGATTTCGCAGCAACAAATGACAAAAATAAAGACACCTTAATTTACACTATTGCACTGCCTTTGCACAGTGTGCACAGTCTCCTTTTTCCGTGTCATTGCTGCCCTTAGTGTCCTCTTGGATAAAATTGCTAAATCATAGTAAAAATTGTAGTACACACAATAACGTTTTTATACAACACTGTGTGTATCGTTAGGCACGTAAACGGGCAAACTAATGTTAGCATGTGTATTTGTTTTTCTTATTTCTTGCTATGTATTCTCAAATGTTGCAATCAATGACATGCATGAATGTTATTTATTCGTGCCACAGAAGGAAAAATGTGGCTGCCGGCCCGCCACACTGTTTACTGGAAAGTGTTGACGTTTTTGATGTGTTTTTGTTTTTTATGGCATCTAATTGAATGCTGCCTTTGATGAAAATGACTGCTTTCACATCACGCACCGCCCACACACTCTTTTTAGCCTGCATTCGTCATGATTTTAAGTCTCCTTTGAAATGTCCTCTAATTTACTCCCAAATTAATGAACCGTCCTGTTTACTAAATGGGGATGAAAACGCGCATCTACGCTTTTGCTTTGTTTGCTAAATTGATGCGAAATCATGTGTGGGCGTGCATGACGTGAAATACGCAATAGTGCAAATGAGTAGGTACCATACCATTATTACCCCCCCCCCACCCCCCCTTTACAACATACCAGGAGTGTTAACCATCATCCTTTTTGCTATTCTTCCTTTGTTGTCTGGAAGTAGGCGAGACTAGCGCCAACTCTCAATGTAGCGCAACGGTGTGTCTAATACATCTTTCCCTCCTTTGTCTACACCCCCAACCTCCCATCAGTGCCCAGCGCGCCTCCCCGCGAGGTTACGGTGACAGAGAGCAGCGACAACGGCACCGCCATCGTGGTCTCCTGGCAACCGCCGCCGGAGGAGGAGCAGAACGGGGTGGTCCAGGAGTACAAGGTAACAACCCGTGGGGGGAGACCAGGGACACACAAGACATGCTTTTATGGCTACACAGGAAATAAATAAAGCAGAGCACACTGTTTGGAAATACTGCCATCTAGTGGAAAAAGACGAACTGTGCCAGGTAAGTGTGGGGCGAGGAAGAAATAATCTGAATAATCTCCACAGTTTTTAAAAAATAAACCCCGATCTGACATTTTGTTTTGGGAAGGTTTTTTTCTTTAAATTTTGGTAACAATTATTGATAAAAATGTAATGAATAAAACTCAAATCTAAATATTAAAAATATCTCACGTCCAAATGTTATGTATGCATGATTTTACGTAAAAAAAAAAAAAATATTCCAGTAAAAAAAAAAATATATATATTTTTTAAATATGTTCATATTTTTATTTTTAATGTAAATTAATTTTGGTAATCAAATGTCAGAAGATTTACAACCTTAATTTGGATAAGAAGGAACTGTATTAGGGAAATGTGTTGCATATTATAGAAAATATATATACAGTGTATATAATTTTCTGTGACAAAAAAGGCAACATGCATAAGAAACCTATTAGTATTATTTTTGTTGCTATTTAACATTTTTTAAAGATTAGGAAAGATTTTACTACATAAATCTATAAAGTATGTTTATAGCTCTAAACTAGTTTTGATTTGATCTCCTTGAATGATTGTTAAAAAAAAAAAAAAAAAGCAAATAGATAGCAGAGCCTTCCTTTTGTATTTAATACATAAGTAATGCTTGTGATGATGGTTGGCAAGTGTTAGCATGTTGTTAGCAGCATGTTGCTATATGTTAGAACAAACAGCATAAGCCGCTTGTACGTTCCAGCCATTTGGACTCATTTTATGGCTTACGGTTCCGGCTTTTTCACGACCCAGGAAGCGCGCGCGCATTGCGAGAGCACACCGTCTGCACGCGCATGTATGGTTCTCTTTGTGTCCCCTACATTTCGCTTAGTTGGGGGGCACACACACCCCGCCCCTTCCTTGGGCTGACAGCTCCTCCAAGCAGCTTTAATTGGCTTACAGGCCTGATTACTGACCCCCCCCCCACCCCCCCGGTTTGTTTTCCATAGGCCGAGACGTGTTATGACTACCGCGCTTTAAAACTGAGTCCTTGTTCGGAAACATAACCTTGTGTTTTGAAAACGTTCCCTGTAACACGATATCCATGCCCCGCCGAGATGTGGCTATCGTGGTCGCCACCCAAAGCAACCATTATGGATTCAATTCAGTTCCACAGACTTGTTCACCGTGACATCACTCGTACTTCCGCTAAATTGCATGGGACCAGATCTTACCTCGAATACAGAAACTCTTTCATTATGGATTGGCACAACCCAACAAAGGGGGCTGTAATGTTGTATCAATGCCACAAGATGGCAGCAAAGCTCTTGAAATAGAAGGATCATAAAGCATCAACGCAATGCTATTAGCATGCACACAATATTGAACCAATATAACACTTCGTATTAGCTATTAGCTATCTATTAGCTAGCAAAGTATGCCTGTACGGGAGTTTCTCCTTCCACATAACGTGCCTTCTGTCTCACCTGCGTTAGGTTTGGTGCTTGGGGAACGAGAGCAGGTACCACATCAACCGCACGGTGGATGCCGCCACCTTCTCCGTGCTCATTCCCAGTCTGGCTCCGGGCGTCCGTTACGGCGTGGAGGTGGCGGCCAGCACCGGGGCGGGCCCCGGGGTCAAGAGCGACGTCACCTACTTCCAACTCGGTGAGTACAAATCATCTTGGACACGCATCCCCCCTCAGCCACAAAAATATGTCGACACAAAATTTTGGGCCACGCACCAGAGGTGGCAAATTTAGGTCCAGAAAGTAAAAAAACCCTGCCACAGTTTGGCTTTAGCCCCAGGTGCTAGCTAGCTAGCTCCCTAGCAGCTAGCACCTGGGGCTAAAGTAAAACTGTGGTAGGGTTTTTACTTCCTGGACCTGGATTTGCCACTTCAGCCACACACAAATCAAAATTAGTACTACAGGCAAGCTTCTGATAATAAATAAAACATTTAAAAAGTAGCCATTTTCCTCTACTTGTGCCAATCCGCATCTTTGTTGACAATCGCACCATGTTTTTGTGGTTTTGTAAAACACAATACAGTACAGTATCTTGCATGTCTCAAAACCCAATAAAATGACAATGCTTGCGTGTTTGACCGCGTGCGGCTCAGACGCGTCGGGGCGAATGACGGCGGCGGCGGACCCCCAGAACCCCCTGTCGCAGCAGATCTCCGACGTTGTGAAGCAGCCGGCCTTCATCGCCGGCATCGGCACCGCCTGCTGGATCATCCTGCTGGTCTTCAGCATCTGGCTTTACCGGCACAGGAAGAAGCGGAACGGACTGTCCAGCAGTTACGCCGGCATACGCAAAGGTCAGTGACCGACGTGTGATGTGATGTGTAGTGTGCATGCCGGGCCTGTAGATGGCAACGTGACTTGGCAAAATTTCAGGCTGCATTTGTGTTTTCACACAGCCACAATCGGCATTGCCGTCCAAAGTAATGCCCGCCCAAAATGACACAATTTCCTGGCATATCATAACGCCTGTGTTGATTTTTATGTCAGGAAATACAACAAAATCCTTTAAATATAAAATTTTGATTTATTGATTGATTTTTTATATTTATTGTCATTACTATTTTTTAATCGCTATTATGTTGTTGTTTTTTATTGCATAAGTTACATTCACTGATTGAAAAAGAAAACTTTTATAAAGGGCATGTTCTCCATAAACTCTCATCAACAAAATATATTAGAGTGAAATTTTGTATTTTCTTTATCTTTCTATGACATTTAGGAAAACAAAAGTTTAGCTTTTTAGTAGTTATTATTATTATTATTTTCACATATGTATTTGGCATTTAACAAAAGTGTTGCTTTTAGACATTTTTTGTTTCTTTTTTTTTAAATTATTATTATTTTTTCTTTGTTCCTTTTTTTTAAAGAGCTCAGTATTGTTCATTCGGTAATGTCATCATCATTGCTCTCTTTTTTTTTTTTTTTTTTTTTTTATATAAATATACATATATATATATATACCTTTTTTTTTTTTTGTCAAATTACAAAAATAAAAATGTATTGATTGATTACATGCAGAAAAAGTAAAACAATAATATAAAGTCCAGTTTGAACAAATCAGCAAAAGCAAATTATTATTTTGAATACTCAAAGTATGTCAAATGTTTAAAAGAGTGAAGAAAGAAAAGCAGATCGTCGGCTGAGGCTTCCTCCTCGTTCGTGTTCCTCCTCGTTCGTGTTCCTCCTCCCCCTCATCTTCCTCGTCCTCATCCTCACTGTGCACTTGGACTGCATGAGGCCTCGCTCTTTGGCAAGCCGAGAGTGTTTGCAAAAGAGTCAAATTGCAGCCACATGAAGCAACAGCGCGGGGTGGGGGGGACGGATGGGGGCTCGGGCTGGTCGGGGGTTAAACCAGGACACGGATTATAATCTACGTTGTCGTTATAATGTCATATTATAGCCCAGGGTTGAAGCAATTTTCGCCTTGCTTTGTATTGTTCATCAAAGAGCATTTCTAATTGTCTCAACGACAGCATCTTCAGGTCAGATGTCTCATTTGGACTCTGCTGCAAGGCGGAAGCATAGCGCGGCCTGCAGGGCACCCAGCGCCGTTGCATCAACGCTGGCGCTCGCAGCCAGTTCAAAAGAGCCCGCGAGAAGCTGGAACGCATCTTGAAACTTTGCCGCCTTCCATGACAACACGTTAGTCGTTTGGCCCTGGCGGGGCTCAGAGACAATCTTTAAAAAATTCTTCAAATGTATTACGCATAAAAGATAAGTGTAAATAATTGGCTATTAAAAAATTAAAATAAAACATGTACAGTATGTATGTCGAACTTTACAGTTAAATTCAACTGTACTTGGTGGTTGCTGCATACCACGCTTCAATGAGACGGACGGACGGACAGACAGACTTTCTCACACACAATGAAGAGTTATTTAAAAGAATAGTGTATAATAATGTATATTTTAACATTTTTCCCTCTCCCCACAGTGCCATCCTTTACCTTCACACCAACAGGTAAACACGTGAATGTCATTTAAATGAGTTGACCCCCCAGTGGGTTCGATTGCAAACACCGGTTTGGTTTAAACTGTAAATCACATTTTGTGTTTGCAGTGGCCTACCAAAGGGGAGGAGAAGGAGTGAGCAGTGCCGGAAGGTAAGGAACGCCGAAAGATACAAACGGGGGAGCAAAGACCAAACAATAAATTGGTTAAATGAAATGGAGGTGGAAAATTAATAAAATGCAAGAGCATGTGGAAAATGTGAATATAAAAAAGACAGTAAAGACAAAATGGGTGAAAAAGAAAAAATACATATTTTAAAAACTACATTAATTAAAAAAGAAAAAAAAAGGTGGAAAAGGTCCATCTAAAATACAGGGAGACATTTTCAAGAAAACAACTGAATTAAATATGAATCAAATACAAAAATGTGGAAACAGTACGTACAAAACTATATATATATATATATGTGTGTGCGTGCGTGCGTGTGTGCAATAGCATCTAAAAAAAAAATGAATGTGCAATTTGTTTTCTTTCAAATCCTTCATAGATAGTTTCTTGAATTTTCTCTTTCAGTTTCATTTCACAGTCACTGAGAAATGAACCAAAGTTATGCCTGAATGATGATTATCTTTCTTCTCCACTCTAAATGTGGGAAGTGTCATCGTTATGTGAAGTAACTGGCGGGTTAGTACGTATTGTCTTGAACATTCTGGCAAAGGCTTCATTCAGCTGAAAAAAGGGTTGGGCAGGCTGCACTTCCCCCATCTGTTCAACAGGGGGCGTGCTTCGACTTTCTAATGCAGCAGAAAAGAGGGTGTGGAATGTGTGAAGGGGCGTCTGCTCAAGCCCACTGTGAGCGAGCCACTTAAACAGCGGAGCGCCGCATGCGAGCGACCACCAGGCTGCGCCGTTGCGTCAATGCAAAACACTGACACGCAAACACACTCGTCTTTGTATCATCGTGGGGACATTTCATTGACATGATGCATTTCCTAGTCCCGCCCCCTCACCCCCAAACATCAAAAATGATCGCCTTACCCCCATTCCTTACCCGAACCTCAACCATAACCCAATTCAAACCTAACTCTAAAACCAAGTCTTGACCCTCAAAAAGAGGGTTCCACAATTTCAAGTTGGTCCCCACAATGGTAGTTAAACCTGGAAAAACACGCCTGTATGGGCCCCACGATGTCGCAAAGACAAAAGCACACACACATTCTGTCATGTAGTGGAATGGGATATTGTACACAAGAAGACGCTGCAGGTCAAGGCTTGTGCAAAGCTGCACAAACACACACAAACACACACAAACACAAACCATAATCTCATATATTTTTGAGTCACTAATTCCAATTTGACTTATGTTTAGTTTTTCTGTAGAATCTATTCCAAAATAGGGGCTGAAAAACTCATAAAAATGTTACAACGTTTGCGCTCTTTCTGAAATATCCTGAAATGCCACAAGATGGTGCCAAAGGCCTGGCATAAAAGGAAAGTAGTCATTGGTACCAAGGAACTTGCATTACTCCTGTTTCGTAATCACACGTTTTGAGACGTGCTTCAGCAGTCGAGCGTGTTTTGTGGCGAGCAGTTTGTACATTTAGCAAGATTGCAAGTGACTTTCATCCATTTGTCTAATCCGGGTCGTCTGCTAATGCCCGCTCGAAAATGTTGTCGAGCACGCACACAATCTGTTTAGCCGGGATTGTTGTGTTTGCGTGTGCGTGTGTTGTGTGTGTGTGTGTGTGTGTGTCCAAAAGGCAAAAAAGTACTAAAGCCGGATTTGTCGTTTCCCTCTTCTCAGCCGCTGGATGAAAAAAAAAAAGTGCACATAATCTTCTGTTTGGGTTGTGATGTTACCACGCTTCATTCACAACGCCGTTGAGTTTTGTTAACCGTTTACGTGCAAGCCAGATCATAAAATGACAGAAATGAAGTTCGATTGCGACTTTTTTTTCGCACTACGTTTGTTTTACATGAAAGTATCTCGAAATATTTGCCTGCTTTCTGGCAAAGCAGACAACGTTGCGTCATTTCTGTATGACTTTTGCAATTGTTGTTTTTTTTTTTTCAACTTTTGGTAATACTGATGAGTGTTTTGAGTGAAGAACTTTGTTTTGTGAACAAAAATGTGACATTCAAGTGAGCTTCAGTTGAAGTTGACGATAAAACTTCCAATAATGCAAAGAAGTGCACTTTGCGTATTTACCTGCCTCGAGCTTAATGCTAACATTTAATGTAAGACGCCAATTGACGGGCTAATTTATTTATGCGGGTTAAAAACCAAGACTATTTATTTATTTCTTCATTTCTTCCTGTTTAATCATCAAATCAATACATATGTACTGATACTGTATATTAAAGTTTATATTAAAATATGAATAAAATATATGATACAAATGGTGGCTAAAATTACAGCAGAATAACATACATTGAAATAATAATGATAATTCTTTACATTCAATTTCATTGATGCTGTTACTGTTTGTTTTTACAAAGTACAATGCATTAAAGTGCTATTTTCCTTATTAACAAATTGCTTGGAGAGAGACGAGTGATTGGATGATTTCAGGTGTTTGTTTTGGTGTTTTTTTTCAAATGACCTTTAATTGTTCTTTTTTGTTTTTTCCCGCAGGCCGGGCCTCCTCAACATGGGCGAGTCGGCCACGCAGCCCTGGCTGGCCGACACGTGGCCCAACTCGTGCTCCAACCACAACAACTGCAGCATCAACTGCTGCGCCGCCGGCAACGGCAACAGCGACGGCAACCTGGCCACGTACAGCCGGCCCGGTACGTGCGGCACAAAAACAACAGAACACAACAGAACCGAACAAAGCCGCAAACAATAAGAGCGCGCGCGGATAAGACGACGGTGGGAGCTGCCAGGAGGAAGTAAAGTGTGATATCTGGGTTAGCTCCCCCGAGAGGTCTCTCTTATCCTGTGTGAGTCGCTCTCTCTCTCTCTCGCTCGCTCGCTCGCTCGCTCTCCCTCCACAAGCGCGACCTGCACAAAGGAAATATTAGGATTAAGAGCACGCGGCTGTGTTTGATTTCTCCCAGGCAGAAGTTGACATGTTTGCGGGCAAGAAAAGAAAGAAAAAAAAAGAGAGAGAGAGAAAAACTAGAGATGTTGCTTTGGTTCATAGCCGACTATGAATTGTGCAGGTGGAGCTATACAACATACAACAACAAAAAAACAACAAAAATAAATCATTCGTAAAATCTTAAAAGCAGCTAACAGGCTACCTAGCTTCATAGCAAGCTTCCTTGTCTATCTGTCTCGTCTGGCTGTCTGGCTTATGGGTCAGGGGTCAGGGGTGTCTGTCTATCTTGCTAGCCCGCTAGTTACCATAGTTGCCAGTAAGAAGCTAATGAGCTATTTAGCTTATAGCTAACAATCTGTCTACAATCCTGCTAGCTACTTCTTCCTCTCTCGCTCGCTCGCTCGCTCTCCCTCCACAAGCGCGACCTGCACAAAGGAAATATTAGGATTAAGAGCACGCGGCTGTGTTTGATTTCTCCCAGGCAGAAGTTGACATGTTTGCGGGCAAGAAAAGAAAGAAAAAAAAAGAGAGAGAGAGAAAAACTAGAGATGTTGCTTTGGTTCATAGCCGACTGTGAATTGTGCAGGTGGAGCTATACAACATACAACAACAAAAATAAATCATTCGTAAAATCTTAAAAGCAGCTAACAGGCTACCTAGCTTCATAGCAAGCTTCCTTGTCTATCTGTCTAGTCTGGCTGTCTGGCTTATGGGTCAGGGGTCAGGGGTGTCTGTCTATCTTGCTAGCCCGCTAGTTACCATAGTTGCCAGTAAGAAGCTAATGAGCTACCTAGCTTATAGCTAACAATCTGTCTACAATCCTGCTAGCTACTTCTTCCTCTCTCGCTCGCTCGCTCTCCCTCCACAAGCGCGACCTGCACAAAGGAAATATTAGGATTAAGAGCACGCGGCTGTGTTTGATTTCTCCCAGGCAGAAGTTGACATGTTTGCGGGCAAGAAAAGAAAGAAAAAAAAAGAGAGAGAGAGAAAAACTAGAGATGTTGCTTTGGTTCATAGCCGACTATGAATTGTGCAGGTGGAGCTATACAACATACAACAACAAAAAAACAACAAAAATAAATCATTCGTAAAATCTTAAAAGCAGCTAACAGGCTACCTAGCTTCATAGCAAGCTTCCTTGTCTATCTGTCTCGTCTGGCTGTCTGGCTTATGGGTCAGGGGTCAGGGGTGTCTGTCTATCTTGCTAGCCCGCTAGTTACCATAGTTGCCAGTAAGAAGCTAATGAGCTATTTAGCTTATAGCTAACAATCTGTCTACAATCCTGCTAGCTACTTCTTCCTCTCTCGCTCGCTCGCTCGCTCTCCCTCCACAAGCGCGACCTGCACAAAGGAAATATTAGGATTAAGAGCACGCGGCTGTGTTTGATTTCTCCCAGGCAGAAGTTGACATGTTTGCGGGCAAGAAAAGAAAGAAAAAAAAAGAGAGAGAGAGAAAAACTAGAGATGTTGCTTTGGTTCATAGCCGACTGTGAATTGTGCAGGTGGAGCTATACAACATACAACAACAAAAATAAATCATTCGTAAAATCTTAAAAGCAGCTAACAGGCTACCTAGCTTCATAGCAAGCTTCCTTGTCTATCTGTCTAGTCTGGCTGTCTGGCTTATGGGTCAGGGGTCAGGGGTGTCTGTCTATCTTGCTAGCCCGCTAGTTACCATAGTTGCCAGTAAGAAGCTAATGAGCTACCTAGCTTATAGCTAACAATCTGTCTACAATCCTGCTAGCTACTTCTTCCTCTCTCGCTCGCTCGCTCTCCCTCCACAAACGCGACCTGCACAAAGGAAATATTAGGATTAAGAGCACGCGGCTGTGTTTGATTTCTCCCAGGCAGAAGTTGACATGTTTGCGGGCAAGAAAAGAAAGAAAAAAAAGAGAGAGAGAGAAAAACTACAACATACAACAACATACAACAACAACAAAAACAACAAAAATAAATCATTCGTAAAATCTTAAAAGCAGCTAACAGGCTACCTAGCTTCATAGCAAGCAATCTTCCTTGTCTATCTGTCTCGTCTGGCTGTCTGGCTTATGGGTCAGGGGTCAGGGGTGTCTGTCTATCTTGCTAGCCCGCTAGTTACCATAGTTGCCAGTAAGAAGCTAATGAGCTACCTAGCTTATAGCTAACTATCTGTCTACAATCCTGCTAGCTACTTATTTCTACCTATCTATCTATCTATCTATCTATCTATCTATCTAAGCGCTAGCTAGCTAGCTAGCGTGCGCTTAAAAGCTTCTACCAATCTACATATGTCTTTTAATTACTTATTTGTCAGTTTATCTCATTAAAGGTCCGTATACATACACAAACATACAATAAATCCGTAAAAAGCAGCTAACAGGCTACCTAGCTTCATAGCAAGCTTCCTTGTCTATCTGTCTAGTCTGGCTCATGGGTCAGCGGTCAGGGGTGTCTGTCTATCTTGCTAGCCCGCTAGTTACCATAGTTGCTAGTAAGAAGCTAATGAGCTACCTAGCTTATAGCTAACTATCTGTCTACAATCCTGCTAGCTACTTCTTTCTACCTATCTATCTATCTATCTATCTAAGCTAGCTAGCGCGCGCTTAAAAGCTTCTACCAATCTACATATGTCTTTTAATTACTTATTTGTCAGTTTATCTCATTAAAGGTCCGTATACATACACAAACATACACTAAATCCGTAAAAAGCAGCTAACACACCAACTCGTTTGATTGTTGGTTATTTGTCCGTCGAGCTTCTATTTTTGCTTAAAAAGAGCTCGCGCAGTAGCCAGCTAGTAATTTAGCGTCAAATGCGAAGTGGTTTATTCAGTGCAAGTAATCCTTGATGTGAAATAAATGTCGCATGTGTCCACCCACATTTGACATGCTGTGACGTGCTTAACAGGAAGTACACGCCTTTTGCATGACACCTGCGTGTGCGCGTGCGTGTGACACTAAAAAAGAAATTGTAAAACAATGAGTCGATATTCCCATACGACGGCCCCCGACGTTTAGCCAATGGCGGCGCGCCTCAGTCAAGTAACCCTCCGCATGTCCTCCAGCCGACTGCATCGCCAATTACAACAGCCAGATGGACAATAAGCAGGGCGGCCTCCTGGTGCCCGAGCCGGGGGTGTACGGCGACGTGGACCTGTCCAACAAGATCAACGAGATGAAGACCTTCAACAGCCCCAACCTGAAGGACGGCCGCTTCGCCGGCGCCGGCGGCCAGCCCACGCCGTACGCCACCACGCAGCTCATCCAGTCGTCCATCATGAGCAACAGCGACAGAGCGCCCGGCGCTGGCGGGGGGGACACGAACGGCAAACACTGCTGGAAGCCCCCCGGCGGCGGCGGCGGCGGCGGCGGCCTGCAGCCCAAACAGGAACTGCAGTACAGCATCATGGAGCAAAACAAGCTGAACAAGGGTGAGTGTGCCGAGAGGCGCCCTCGCCAGGAGCCGGGTGGCCCCCGAAGTCCTCGTGGTCGCCATCAGCCTCCTCATCCTCCTCCTCATCCTCCTCCTTCTTCTTCTTCAGTCTTTCCAAGTCCATCCGTGCCTCATCCTGACGCCAACCGCGTTTCTTTCAGCCTTTGTGTGTGTTTGTGTGTGTGTGTGGAATTCATCTAACCCAGGGGTGTCCAATGTCTGACCCGTGGGCTATTTGCGGACCGCCATTCCGTTAAAAGCTTTTTTTTCCCTCCTAACGTTGATCTTGTGACCTCGTGGCAAAATGTTTGGACCCCCCCCTAATCTAACCCTTCGTCATCCTCTCATCTCTTCTGCTGCTCCACTTCTGGATCATCTGCAAGGCTCATCTTCAGCATCACATTTGCAAAAGGAAAAGACGACATTTGGTGCCGTTTTGGGCCTCTTTTTTTTTCTCTCTCCGTTTGCATGTTCAAACAACTCAAATGAATTGCCTAGCATGAATTGCTAACGCTACTAACATGCTGAAACGTGTCTACTCAGGCTGCCATTTTTTTTAAAATGTCTTTATTTGTCACATTTCTGGTGGCGGCGTGGCTCAGTGGTAGAGTGGTTGTCTCCCAACCCAGAGGTTGTGGGTTCGATCCCATGCCATTTGTGACCACGTTGACGTGTCCTTGAGCAAGGCACTGAACCCCCAGTTGCTCTTGATGCTGTGTCATCAGTCGTAACATGTAAAGCGCTTTGAGGTGAATATAAATCAAGTACTATTGCGGAAAGATACTTTTTTTTGTTGCCCTCTTTCACATTGCCACGAATTGAAAGCAAAAAAAATGTGGAAATGGGAATTAGTAACGATAACGGCAATATCGCGATATTAAAAGTACCACAATATCGTCGTCGTCATGTCACAATATAAAAAACAGCACAGCTGTTAAAAGGGCCATTTGTGCAGTTCTAGCACCCTCTGGTGGTTAGTTTATTAGTGCAGTTTCACTTGAATTAGGAATGTTTTGGCAACTGCAGCGGTTATCACTCCTATAAATCAGTCATGCAAGCAAAATTTTTCAACATCTCCGCCCAACTATGCATTGCTTTTGGCCCGCTTCAGCCAAACGCAACATTGTGAACGACATAGACCATGATGCTTTGCACCGCTGAGCCGATAGGAGCACATGGCAATGAAATTGCCACGCCTATTTCCCCCTCATTGCTCTTATGTACAAAAACATTTTCAGGTACATTTTCCCCAATATGAGCTTTTTCTTTATTGATGTATTTTATATTTACAATAAAGTGAGCTTTTACACATGACATCACCAACCGCCCCACAGTATCGTGATCATTATCGTACCGTGAGGTTCATATCGGGATATTTATCGTATTGTGACGTTTGGATATCGTTGTGGGCAGCGGTCAAGACATGCTAGCAGTTTTGAACATCCAAACTTGACTCAAGATTGTAAATGCTGGACAGATTCAACTTTCTGCTCCCAACAATTGAACCCGATTATCGACAGATACGTTCTGCGTGGGTACGGCTCGATAACGGCCCCCGCTCCAAAATGTTGCTCAACTTTGGGGACCGACCTCATGTCATTGTGCCGTCAACCTTCCCGGCAGTGTCCGCATGCCCAATACGTCTCTGTGTCGTCGGTCTTTAGGAAAACTTTTTGCTGACCCCCCCCCCCTCCCTTTTGCCGAATCAGATCGCTACAGAGGCGGCGACGCCCCCATGGCGCCGGCCACCATCCCCTACAACCACACCCACGACAGCCACATGACCGGCGGATCTTACAACAGCTCGGACCGAGGCAGCAGCAGCACCTCGGGTAAGATCACAATTTCAGCCGCGACCATGAAATGAACTGGATCGGCGCCATTTTTACGTCTCAAATTCAGGGCTCTGCTGCAAATGGAATCAAATGCTTCCTCGAACCAGCGGTCAGCCAACCACCAGGGGGCGAACCTATGATTAAGCTGCCTAAATAACAAGCGAGAGAAGAAAGTACAAAAATAAAAAGTAGTATTCAAGTGTACTCGTTAAATGTGTTTTTTTGCTGCTCCACTGTAAATTTCAATAACAACTTTATTGATGCACAACCACCAGTAGGTGGCATCGATGCCTCATTTCAGACATGAGATCGGCAGTTTGTGAGTCCACTTGTTCTTTTTTCAAAGAACGAAAAAGGCAAGCAAAATGCAAATATTTTAGCCAATTAAAAATAATAACAATGATAATAATAGTTGTTATATTTTTCAAGTCCTACCGCTAATATGGACCCCTCGTACCAGCGTCAAACATGAAAGGAATCTTCATCTATGGACTTCTCTTTGATTTTGTTCTTTGTAAGTCATTGCATCGTTTGCACTGATTTCACTTTTATTTCCTGTTAATTGGCTTTGCTTTAATTGAGGAAGTGCCGCTTAATTGTGTCGAGGGGCCCCTGCGGCGTCTTCTCGGGGACGAGGACAAATGGCGACGCCATGCAAGGCTGCCGCCCTTAATGCCGCGTCGCCATCCTGATATTGCATTTCGAGTTGCCGTCATTAAGGCCTCGCAGCTCATTGGCTCACGCGCTCGCTATTAATTGGACGCTTTTTGGTCTTGTTTTTTTCTGCAGCATTTCCGTTTACTGCCAGGGGGGGGCAACGTCTGCCTTTATTGCACTTCCCATTACTGAAGCCCTGAAAGGCACGTGGACGCATTTCAACAAAGTCTGAGCGTTATTCATGCATTTATTCTGCGGCCAATTCACGCTCTGTTCGTTTTCTGTCAATCATTTGGCATTCAGCACAAGGTGGTTGCAAAATATGCTCTCTTGGAATCGTTGTTTGGGATTATTCTTCCCGCCAGTGAATTGCAATTTTGGCAAGCATGTGTCCCCCAACACTATCTCCCCAAAACTCACTTAGCGCCCTTTGGAAGCTCAAAAAAAAATATATATATATATTTTTTTTTAAATCAGCCCGTCACCAGTTTCATCAATTGACAGGAAATTTGATGAACAGGATGCACGAAAACATGTAACAGGAAATGTGAGGAGTCATTTTACAGTCACATGATCCCCACAAATGAGTGACATTAAATTGCCAAGCTTTGCTGCCGATGCCATCTTATGTGGGCGGAGCCTGTCATTAAAGATTGACCACAATTATGGATCATTTGAAATTGAACAATGGCTCCAAACGATTACTCGATTATTAAAATGGCTGTTGATTAATTTGATAATTTATTAATTTTGACTAGTGCTGCGACTGTCAATTTTTTTAGAATCGATTAATCTATCGATTATTCAATCGATTAATCAACTCATCGGATTCATTTTAATTTTGCATTTTTCTCCGATTACTGTTTATTAACCGGTGATTAATGTTTATTTCATTCTTCCTATTCATATAGTGATTTAAAAAATAATAATTTAGAGCTAAAAAGTAAAAACTGGTGTTTGCAAATGTCTAATTTTGATTAAACACAGAAGCTATTCAGTCATCTTTAATGAAAGACTATATAAATCAGTGAACAATTAAAATGACTGTTGATATGCTGAAAATCAGAGGATTTGGACAATTAAAAAAAAATAAAAATGGCTCTAAACGATTACTCGATTATTAAAATAGTTGTTGATTAATTTGATCATTAATTACTTGTTGATTAATCAATTAATTTTGACAGCTCCACAACGAATTTAATCTTCTTAATCTTTATAACAGTTCAGAACATTATTTGTTTTGTTTAAAAAAAAAAAAAAAAAAAGGGGGTGTTTGCAAAATATCACGCAGCATGCCACAAACGGCCCCTACCGAGTCCACGGGTTTCAGACCTTTGATTTAAAGTCTTAATTGGACCAAAGGTGCATCTTTTTGAAACGTGGGAGGAAATACTCAAAGCTGCGAAGCCGCACATGTCGTTTTGCCGATCCATTTTGAGGACATGCCGTGAAAAAGGGGCGGCGCGAGAGCCCATTCAATGTTTCAATGTTGTTGTTGTGGAGCAGGCAGTCAGGGTCAGAAGAAGGGAACGCGCACCCCCAAGCTGGCCAAACAGAGCACAATGAATTGGGCCGACCTGCTGCCTCCCCCGCCCGCCAACCCGCCCCCGTCGCGGAACGCCGACGACTACTCGCTGTCAATGGAAGAAAGGTATGACAGGTACGATGTGCCCGAGGGTGGGGGGGAGGGGGGGTTTAATCCGTGTCAAACCTTGATGGAGGGATGCCATGAATATTTAGCACATGTTTCCCCGTGTGGAAAAACACGGGCGTCTGCGGCAAATGATGTGGAAATAATGAGGCTTCACTTCCCTCCCGGTGGTTGGCAGCTGCGAGGCAGACATGCAGTGCTCCCTGCCGCCCTCTCACATGTACCTGCAGCCCGACGAGCTGGAGGAGGAGGAGGAGGAGGAGATGGAGATGGAGCGGGGGCCCACCCCTCCCGTCCGCGGCACCGCCTCCTCGCCCGCCGCCGTGTCCTACAGCCACCAGTCCACCGCCACGCTCACGCCCTCGCCGCAGGAGGAGATGACGGCCATGCTGCAGGAGTCGCCCGACGGCCACCAGCGCAGGTACGCACGCTTCACAAAATTGCACTGGTTGTTTCTTTGTTTTTACTTTTTTTACACTTGGCTGTTTGTAACTTACCGGTAGTTGTTGTAAAAACGTTTTATACATGATTGTTTTTAATTTTGTGTTTTTCCCCAAATTTAAAAAAAACAACGTTTTTATACTTAGTTGTTTTTTGTGCAACTTTTTTTATACTTGTTTTTTTTCAACTTAGTTGGGGGGTTTTCTCAACTTTTTTTTTTTAACTTTTTTTTATACTAGGTTGTTTTTAACTTAGTTTTTGTTTTTTTGCTTAGTTAAAAAAAAAACTTTTTTATACTTGGTTGTTTTTAACAGTTGTTTTTTTCCCAACTTTTTTTATTCTTGGTTGTTTGTAACTTACTGGTAGTTGTTGTTGTTGTTTTCAAATTTAAACAATATTTTTTTTATACATGGTTGTTTTTAATTTAGTTGTTTTTCCCCAAACTTAAAAAAAAAAAATTTTTTACTTGATTGTTTTTAACTTAGTTGGGAGGTTTTCTCAACTTTTTTTTTTTAAACTTATTTTTATACTAGGTTGTTTTTTTTGCTTAGTTAAAAAAAAAAATTATACTTTAATATTTTTTCCAACTTTTTTTTATTCTTGATTGTTTTTAACTTAGTTTTTTTTTCTCCTTAGCTTTATTTTTTAATACTTGGTTGTTTTTAACTTGACAGCAATAATCTGTTCTGTTTTAAAAATTGTTGCTCGGAATCAATTCTTTTGTCTCCCAGTCCATGTTTGACGTTGAAATCCACACGACAGACGTCTTCTGTCTTTTTGGGCATGACTGAGACTATTTTGTAGGTAATTTCTACCAAACTTCATATTGCCAAAGCGGGTTTTATGGCAAATGATCAAACTGAAACTTTTCAAATTCGTTAACAATCCTACAAAATATTTGGCATTAGTCTTTGGGAACGGCCTTAAAATGGCCACTTGAAACCAAAATGGCTGAATAAATACCAGGCATCACTTGTTGAGACTTTCTTGTGGCTTGACTCAGGATAAGCACGCCTACCAAATGTATTGACGTTGTAAGTAACGGAATTTAGGGTTTGCATTTTGGGTTATGTTTTGTGATTCATAGCAAAATATCCAACTTGTCACCGTGTTCTGCTCACGAGCAATGACAAAAAGTTAAATCTTTCACAATTTAGCATCTTCCATCCGTCAAGTTTTACGAGTTTCGAATTTGGCCACCGTCAGCCAAAATCTGTCTTTGAAGGACATCCAGAAATGGCCCACATGATTCAAATGGAAACTTCAAAACAAAATGGCCGACTTCCTGAGACCGTGTTTTTACATTTCATTTTGCTAAATGAAACTAGTTTTGAGTTTTTGGGAGAGGAAAAAAAAAAGTCCTCAGCCCAGAGAAGAATTTGGGTCCTCAAGTTGTCCCCATCCTGAACTGGCCCCTCCTTTTTTGTCTTCCAAGGCGCCATGCTGTGAGCCCGCCGGCCCCTCCCCGGCCCCTCTCGCCTTCGCACGCGTACGGCTACACGGATACCGACGGCATGGAGGAGGAGATACCCGAGGAAGACGAGGACACGGACGCCGAGGCGGCCGAGACGCACTACCACCACACCCACCCCCACGCGCACCCCCAACACCCGCAGATGCACCCGCGCCGGCTGCTGCTGCGGGGCATGGAGCAGACGCCGGCGTCCAGCATGGGCGACCTGGAGAGCTCGGCGACGGGCTCCATGATCAACGGCTGGGGCTCCGCCTCCGAGGAAGATAATGTCTCCTCGGGGAGGTCCAGCGCCGTCAGCTCGTCCGACGGCTCCTTCTTCACCGACGCCGACTTTGCGCAGGCCGTGGCGGCCGCCGCCGAGTACTCGGCCCTGCGGGTGGCCAAGCATCCCGCCATGCCAGACCATGAAGGTGCGGCGCTGTCGGGTAGGTTTTCAGCCGGGTCGGTCGAGGTCAGGTTGGCCGCACGCATGTGGAAGACCAAAACTGCCGCAACTCGAGTCCAAAACACGACAGATGGACCAACGCGGCACGTTTATTATAATCGGCAGATTTCTTGATGACCTGGTTTATCTGTTTGACGTCAAATTGGTCGATAATTGCCAATAATTAATGGCCACCGATATTATCGTGCATCCCTAATTTGTATATTTATTTCCACATTTATTTTTGTTTTTTTATTATCTTGTTTTTTGTATCAAAAAAAAAAAAGACATTATTTTTTGTTGTTTTTATTTCCATTGAATTTTTGCATTAAATTTTTTAATTATATGTTGATATCCATTTTTATTTTCACTTTTATTCTTTCTTTTTTTTTTTTTAATCTTTATTCTTGTTTTTATTTTTAAGTTTGTCCGTTTCGGTCCTTCATACACAGACGCGACGTCCGTGACATAAGCCGTGCTCCTGCTCCTGCTCTACTTTTGTTTTAGTTTTTGTTTTTGTTTGTTTTCCCCTCAGCGCGGAAATACCAAATCAACCCGCCGGGCCACCGACCCGGCAGCCCGGTGTCCACGGACGGCAGCGTGAACATGGCGGCGGTGCACAGGCGGCCTCCCAAGAAGCAGAAGCAACACCCGACAGCGGCGAACCAGAGACGCGACGCCTACAATGAAGGTCGGGCACGATTTCTGATCACCGCGATTGGAAAACAATACAAGTTACGAGCCATGACTTGATTTTGTTGTTGTTGTTGTTGCAAACGAGAGTTTTGAGTATGAGCAAGCTTCCGATATGCTGCTGAACAATTCAATTCTTTTTACTATTAGTGGTGGTTGTGGTGGTGTCGATTTTTTTTTTTTTACAGTGTAGACGGCGTGGAAATTAGTATTACAGTGCTATTGGTGCTAACGGTGTAGCTAGCTCGACTCTTCGTGAAACTCATCAGAAACATAAAACCACATCGTAAAATGTCGGTAAATAATCAAGTTTTAGCACACGTTTGCTCCTTCTTCCTGACTTTGCTTGTTGCTAGGCAGAATTCGGATTTGTTGCGGATAGGCCAGTGAGAAAATGGCATTGTCAGCCCCGCCCACATTGTGAAGTTTTAAATATTCCAATCCGTTTGGTCGACTTTTTGTTGTTTTTTAAAATGATGATTGATTCTGCTTCTTGTTGTTGTCGAACCCAAGCCTTTGAGTTCCTGCTTTCCAAAGTCTGCTTTTCTTCTTCATGCAAAGTGCGGCGTGCCGGTGAAGGCCCGATTACGGCATGAAAGTGGCGCGCCGTGTGAAGTGGTGCGAATGCATCGGCGCACACTCGATGCGGGCGGATGCGGGCGGATGCGGTCGGATGCGGTCGGATGTGTGCTGCTGGCCGTCCTCTTTCGTGTCCGCTTGAGTGTTGGACGCACGTGACGGCGACATTTAATATCCAGCTCACCCAGAGCCGGTGGAGCGGCTATATATTCAACACCCCCCCGCGCTCCCCGCCCGCCCCTCCCACCGTGGGCTTCCGCTTCCTCCTTCTCCGTCCTTCTCTTTCTCCGTCTTTGTTGGAGCGGCGCCGGCTCGGGCCTGACAGCTCGCTCGGTCCGTCCGTCCGTCCGTTTGTCCTCCTGCTGATTATATTTGATCTGAATGGATTGTTTTTCATTTGGAGGTTATTGCCTACACGTCCCCCCCGTCCCCCTCGACCCCTCCCCCCCCGTCCCCCTCGACCCCTCCCCCATCTTGTCTCTCGCTGCAGCCCCTCGGTCCTGTATGAGCTGCATGGCCGGAAGTTTTTTTTCTTGATTCGTTTAATGGACGTTTTTTAACTTGACGACTGTGGAAAAAAAACATGATGAGGTTAATTGTGTTTGGCACATTGTGCAGCTTTAATTCTTATCATTATTATATGAAACAATTTCCATTTATTTTGCTCCAGACAGATGTTGTACCAAAAAGACACATTAACGGGTGTATTTCTTCTAATTATTTTGGTATCTGGATACTTGGGTTGTATTTTCTCACATATCTCAATGTTTTTACTCGGCCAGACTAAGAATATTCTCCCATATAAGCATCTTAAATTGATTAAAAGTAAGGGTCGTAAACATCTCAGCTTTAATTATTATTCTTTTTTTTACGACATTATGGATCCAATATATTCTTGTTTTGTTTTTTTGTCTTTCCGGACTGAAGATATTCTCCCATAAAGACACATTAAACTGATTGGAAACAAAAGGGGGACATGCCTGTGACACTCAGCTTTAATTCTTATTATTCATGCGTATAGGATCCAATGTACATCCCTGTAATTTTCCATGTTTTTATTTTATATTTTATTTTATTTGAGAATATTCCTCCATATTAAATGGCTTTAAATCAGGAAGGGGAAAACACCTGACTCTTAACTTTAATTCATATTCTTTTTTTATTATAGCTTTTACATTACAAGATGAATCTCTTCCTGTATTTCTTACGCTCCAAACTCTCTCATGAAGACACATTAAATTGATTAAAAACATTAGAGACAAAAAAATAAAAGCACACACGCCTTTAATTCTTATTATTAGAAATGCTTTCACATCACAAGATCCAATATTTATTCCTGTGCACGCGTCGCAATCATTTTATTTGCTCCAGACTTCGAATCGTTTCCCATAAAGAGGTATTAAATTGATGAAAACACCCTTCGCCTCTGCCGCCAACTTGCTCCGCCCCTTTGACCTCCTCATTTTGTTCTTGTTTGCACAGTCCATGTGGAAGAAAAGCATAATATAGCCCACTACCACCCCCCCCCACCCCCCCCCCCCCCCCCCCGCGCTTGACTCCTTTTGTCACAAATGTTAACTTTGGATTTCTTGGAATTTTTTGTGTGTCAAGTGCATCCGTAATGTGTTTTTACTTCCTGTGTTTCTGCCGCAGATCTCCCGCCGCCACCCATCCCTCCGCCAGCGGTGCTTAAGTCCCCCACGCATCCCTCCAAAGAGGGCCGGGGGGTGGTCTCGCCCAAATCGGGAGACAAGAGAGGGGCGGCGGCCGCGGTGACCGGGGGCTTCCGACCCAAAGACGGCTCGGACCCCAGAACCGGCTCGTCGGAACGCAGGGAGGCCCAGGACAGACAAAGAGCGCAGGGGGGCAAAGGCGGCCACAGGGGGCGCCAACAAGCAGGTACGGCACATAAAAACACAGGAAGTCGGCCATTTTGGATTGAATGTTGACAACTTGTTAGAGATAGACCGATATGGTTTTTTCAGGGCCGATGCCGATTATTAGTAGTCGCTGGATAACCGATAGTTGGAGCCGCTATTCATTTTCACTAAAAGGGAAAATATATCAACTCCAGGGAATTTCAAAGCATATGTTTATTGAGCAACTTTTAGGGTTTGTAAAATATTGGACTTTTTTTTTAATCTTAGTTAATAAACATCTTTGTTTTAAAAATCTAACAAAAAGTTCCAGCATCTCCCAGCGGCAGAAGCATGTTTTCAAAAGTTAAATAAAAACCGAAAACAATTGTTTTCTACAGTAAATAAAATATATTAATTAGTATAAAATTTTTACTTATCTTATTTTTTAAAACAGAAGGTGCAGAGTTCCCAGTAAAATATATATTTTTAATTAGTTCTTAAAGTCAACTTTTTTTTTTTTTTTTTTTTTTTATGAATCGGCCATGATGACTTCAAAATGGCCGATGCCGATGTTCGTCAAAATGCTGAATATCGGCGCCGATAATCGGTCCATCCCTACTTGCTATCATACCCAAAACTCGCAGGGTTGGGTAATTTTTATTTATTTTTCTCATAATTTCTTTCATGAATAAAACAAAAACGAAGCCAAACGTGAGGAAGTCGGCCATTTTGCTTTGCGGATGCCCAGTTCCACTGGCTTAAAAGACAAAGATGAACTCATCGCGCGTCGATTTCGTCCGATTTCTCCCGAATTTGAACCCCATCTGCTCAACAGATGGCTGATGCCAAGTTGTGAACGTGTCATTATTGTCTTTGGCCAGAAAATGGCCGTGAAGTTCGCCGTTGCTCCCGCGTGACGGTGACCGTTTGTGCCCGTAGGTACGGAGGACATCTTGCCCTACAGCCGGCCGCAGTTTCCCGCGGTCAACAGCCCGCGAGACCCGAGCTCCTCCAGCTCCATGTCCTCCAGGGGCTCGGGGGGGCGGCGGAGAGGCGACGCCGGCCACAGGAACCCGGCCGACGTGAGCCTCGGCAGCGCCGCCGCTTTCCAAACAGGAAATGAAGAGCTTGAGGTACAAAATATTGGATTGCCATCAAAAATTGCGCCGCGCTGACATCATTGTTTTGCTTTTTTTTTTGTCCAGATGCTGGAAAGCTGAAGAAGATGAAAAGGATGATTTGATTAGATTTTTGCAGAGCACCCTTGTTTAGTTGTTTTATTGATCTCAGTATTTGTCCGCCATTTGTCCGCCGCCGCTCATCCCGCCGTTTCTTTCCATCCAGGAAACGTCTCGGATGTCTTCTTTTTTTTGCTTCTTTTTTATCACACCGGTGGGAAGTTACGGAAATCAAAGAACGGTGCGATCAAGTGGGCCGCAAGGATATTTATGTTGAATTCAAATGCAATATGGAGTGAAGTCTTGGGAGAGAAAAAAAAAAAAAGGCTCCCGAGCTTTTTTTTCATGGAGTCGAGTCGGCGCCGCACGTTACTGTAAGATGCAAGCAGAGAGGGCGGGACTTCCAGTGTGTAAATATACGTACGGTATGTCAAATGTGTCGTCCCATTGTGGTACCTCAGTTTGTCTTCCCCATTTTGTTTTAATACAAATCCTAATTTTATTATGCCAGTAAATATAAATATTTGATCATTTCCATCCATCTTTGTAAATTGCAATATGCTTTCGCAACCCCAAGAGTGGGCCACTTTGGGATTCGTCCTTTTTTTGGGGGGGGGCGGGGTGTTTTTTTGTTTTTTTGTAATGCACTGTTATGTTTTGTGTTGTCGTCAATGTTATTTTTTGTTTGTTTTTGTTCTACATTGGTTTTAAAAGCACAATCACTAAATTTTATTTTAAACCATTTTTATCTATTAACCTTTTTGTCTTACCGGCAGGAAAATGCAGGTACGGGCTAAAAAGTCTAGTTAATCCTGATGATGATGATGATGATGATGATGATGATGATGATGATGATGATGATGATGATGATGATGAGGTTAGCGTCTCCCTTTCCGGTTCTCAAGTGACGAGGGGGGGGGGAAAAGGACAGTTCATGTAAGTCACAGCTGCAATGTAAATATTTGTGTGGCATTGACGGTAATATCAGCGATTGCACATGAAACTGAGAAGAAGAAAAAAAAAAGCGTCCGTTTGTTGACGAAATGCACTTAAAAGAATGTCGAGTCAACTTTGAGGCACGAGAGGGACGATCTGGAGACGATGAAGAGTTTCTTTGGTGGACAAAACAGGCGATGAAGGCCCGTCCGTCTTTTTCAAGGGAGCAAAAAGGGCGCTGCTGTTGTTCATTCATCGGACATCTGCAAACATTTGTTTCATAACGCAAAAAAAGAAAACAAAAAAATGGATGAATAATAAAAGAAAAAATCAAACTGATGTGTGTGTACTTTTTGTCATTTGTTCATCGAGATGTAATAAATGTGGTCATTCAAGCAAGATATATATTTTTTTATTTCTTAAGTATATATATCGGTTTTTTTTATAATTGTATATTTTATGGCCAATTTGTTTTTTTTCTTCTAAAAGTTGTGCAATATTTTGACACACTCACAATTTGCCATTTATTAATTATTCTAGAACAGATTTTTGGGCTGATGGGTCTTTTTTTGGTCGTATGTTGTATAGTATCGTATATTGTTTGCTCGTTTGAGCCGCACATCGATCATGTTGCCGTTCTATTTTTCCAATTTGCTCAACAAATGAACAGAGGCGGCCAATCCAGGTCCAAAAGGTAAAAACCCTGCCACACTTTGACTTTAGCGCCTTGCGCTAGCTCCCTAGCAAGTAAGCTAGCTAGGGAGCTAGCTAATGATGAGTTATTAACATTGTTTTTCAGTTTTAATTTATATTTTAGCCGTTTTGGATTTAGTTATAGCAGTATGGCTCAATGAATAGAATTGTATTCTTATCTGTGTTACTTTCATGAGAAGGGCAACGAGTTCATACATTCATTCGCTATCTCTAAATGGGAGGGCCGGTCTCTATTGGTCGGAAGGGAGTCAGGCTTATTATTATTGTATTTTTTCTAATCTGATTTATACCCATGGGAACAGATTCTCTTGTATTCACTGAGTTGTAAACAAATGTACTGTGGGCTGATGGGAGGAGACTTTTCGTATTCTCCCACTTTTGTATAAGTATTGATGCCCCACGTTGGACGAGACAGACAACCTGATAGAACACGGCTTCAGTGTCATCAGCCTTTTGTCCTCAGAAGCTTCTGATAATTATTTACCTTTGCAAAGGGACTTCTTCACCAGGATCTCACCATTCAGTTAATTGAACACGCAAAGAGTACAATACTTAATATTGTCTACTCTAACACTAGCTAGCACCTGGAGCTAAAGTCGAACTGTGGCAGGGTTTTTATTTTCTGGACCTGGATTTGCCACCTCTGCAAACTAAATCCTAAAACTCAAAACGTAATCATGGTTGCAGCCCTCTCGAAGATATCGGCATCGTGAGGTCACTCAATTGTGCGCGAGCGCGAGTGCACGAAAATAACCGCACTTCCAAAAACCAGCTTAAAAGCGCAACTTTGCACGTTAACAGGCAAGACTTGTCAAGTCGTGTCGCTGGTGTGAAGTCATGGAAGTATTTTTGAGACTTGTCATCAAGGTCCTGGCGGTCCCGGTCCAGTCCTGAGCACCAGACGGAGGATGCCAGTCCAGCTCAGCTCGGAGAAGATCTCTGCAGAAAAGCATCCGAGTGCACGCGACCATCTGCTGCGAGGCCGCACTTCCTCTTTACGTCCTTATGTTACCGAGTCTGTTTGGAGGCTTTCCTTTTGGCCGGTTTCGTCTCGGATTCTTCACAAGTTTGCGGTCGCTGAGACGTTCCTTATTTTTTGATAGAAAAGCACGTTTTTTCCAATGAAGACAAGAGTTTTCGTGTGCAGAAGCGTATCGACGGCCATTTCCAGCAAATATCGCGCCAGTGTTCTCAAGGTATCGGAAGGCTCGCGGGTATTACGAAACAAAACGCTTGTTAGCATGTTAGCACATGCGAGAAGTTGCTAAGAAACACAGAATTGCCCGGGTTAGACTTTCAAAGCCAAATCTGGAAAAACTTCTCACTTGAAACCTTCTCCTTGGCTTAAAACCCAAATCCTGTGTTCAAACCCTGTTTTAAAACTGTAAGAATGACTTCAAACCCTAACTCTGATGTTTACCTAAAACCCTAACCTTTGTTTGAAAACCAAGTCGAATTTAGGGTTAGGGTTTCAAATCAAGGTTAAAATCGGAGTTGGGGGTTCAAAGCTCGAGGGAGAGTTTTAATAGAGTATCAATTTCATATTGTAGTTTTTTATGAAGGTTATTTCAAACAAGGATTTCAATCATTTTCCAGCGAGGGTTTCAAGCCAGGGTTAAGGTTTGAAAGTAGCGTAGGCATAAGTAAGGGTTCGAAGTCAATGTTACGGTTTGAAGTCGGGCCTTCATTTAGGATTTGGGTTTTGAATTTGAGTTTCAAGACAGAATTATCGTTCCAAACTCGGGTTTGGAACCAGGGCTGAGGTTTTCAAGTTCAGGTTTCAAGCCTTCGCCCGGCCGCCGTTGCGTGCAGGTGTACCTAATGTTGTGACCTGCGAGCTTGCCGTTGGAAGTCACTCAGCAGACTCTCAATGGCGACATTAAAACTCCATCAGCCCGTCCTCCGCCTCCCTGTCCCTTCTTCCTCGTCACCCTTCCTCCTCCTCTCCCCCTCTCTCTGCGTCCCTGCCGCTGCCCCCTGCCCTTCTTGTCGTCTCCTTCCCCCCTCCCTTCCCCCTCCCCGGTACGCCTTCCTTCCCCTCCCCTGGGCCGGGGGCTCCATCCATAGCCCGGGTCTCGGTGCTACGGGGGCCGGCGGGGGTGGCTGGGGTTTGATGTCGTGCCCGCCCCGCTCCAGTGGGCGTCCTGGCGCCTCGGGCGGGACCCAGTATCCGGGACGCGAGCCCTATCGCCCCGCCGAACGGGTCCCATATGCCCGCCGGGGTCCTGGTGGGGTGGGTGGGGGCTTGGTGGGCCGGTGCGCCTCCTGCCCCCGCCCGGGAGGGCCCCGCTGGTCACTCCTCTTAACTCACTACACTAGGTTTGCACAATACACTTTTATAGACATATAGGGCACATAACACACTTTGGGGGGTGGGGAAGGGTGGAAACACCGTCTTCACCCTACAACTCCCCTCCAATTTTAATACACCACACAACTTGTGGGGGGGCTTATGGGGGTGCCATCGGTTGGGGGCCGCAGTATAGAGCAGTGCTGCGGTCCCCTGTCCGTGTCCCCGCCCTATCTATTTTTTTTAATGCACCACATACACTCAGTAACATGCTTGGGTGGCGGGTGGATCGGAGCGTGGGAATATCATTTCCATCGGCTCCGGTTCACCTGCTCCTAATTTTAATGCACCACACACACACACTTGTATATACACTGGGTGGGGTCACATTCACGGTTTAGGGGTAGAGTTCGCCAGTCGGCGAGCTGGCGGACTCAGTAACAGGGGTTAATTTTCACAAAGAACGCTGGGGTGACGACCGGGGCCTTCCCCCGCTGGGCCTGGGGTTCGGGGGTGTCGGCCGCCCTCCGGTGCCCCCATCTCCCCCTTCTGCCCCCGGTGTTTTGTCCTTCCACACGGCGGGGGGTGGGGTGGGCGCGGCTGCCCTCTCCGCTCCGCTGTCCGGCCCCTCTTCGGCGCCGGTGCCTGGGTGCGGGTGGTCCCCGGGGGCTGGGGGTCGGGGGTTGGGGGGCTGCCGGTTGGTCGGAGGGGGCGGCTTTGTTGGGGGGGGGCGGTGGTGGGGGTTGCGGGGTGGGGGGGTGCTGGGGTGGGGGGTGTCTGGGGGATTGGGGACATGGGGGCGGCTGGGGCTGGGTTGGGGTGGGTGGCGGGGGTGGATGGGGGGCGGGGGGTTGCGGGGGTTGGGGGCCGGTGGGGTGCCTGGTGGGCCTGCAGTGCCCCGTCCTGCTGCGTTGGGCCGGGGGCGCGGGCCGTGTTGGGGCGGGGGGCGCTCCTGCTCCTGGGTTTGCTCTCCGGCCGGTGGCCCTGGCGGGGCCCGGTGGTCGTCCTTTGGCGCTGCCGCGGCCTGGGGGGCCCTGAGGTGTTGCGCTTGCTCTGTTCCGGCGGGGGTCGACGGCTCCCCTCTTTGGTGGAGATTTTCATGCATGCCAGATCCACCACACCAGCATCTACCGAAACTCAGACACAATCTGTTTCCTCCTCAGGTCATTGAATCGGTGGAGGCTGGCTGGTGTCTGCGGATCTCACGCGGCTTCGTCTGTCCTTCCTTCCTTTTCTCGGTCTCTCCTTTGGTCTCTTGAGGCCTCCCTGATTTTATGTTTTTTGGATTTGTTGGGGTCTGGATGTTTCTTGGGTTGGGGAGGAGTTCTGGTGGGGGGTGTCTGGTCGGTGCTGGATTTCACCTTCCTTGGTTTTCTTTGGTCCCCTCGGGTCTCCTGGTGTTCAGTTTAGGTGAACGGTATGAGATTTTTTCTAATAGGTTTTCTGGTGAGCTAACAAATACACGCACGCACGCACGCACGCACGCACGCAAGCACGCACGCACATACACATACTCACCCACACACACACACACAAAAAATAAAATAAAATAAAATAAAAATAAAAAAATAAAAAAGCAATGATGATGACATTTCCGAATGAACAATACTGAGCTCTTAAAAAAAAAACAAAAAAAAAACTCCATCAGCCGCTGATGAAGACGGACGGCTGCCGTTGGTGTGCTGACGTCTGCGCACCGCCAACCATCACGGCAACTTGTCAGCATCTGCCGCTGCGGAAAAAAAGGAAACAAGGGCGGGAAAAAAAAGGAAGCTGCAAATAGAGAGAAGGGACGCCGCGTAAAGGGCAAACGATTCGTCACCTTCTGGTCGAGGAAAGAACAATATCGTTCATCTCCTGACATTTTTAATATTGTATTAACCTTTCTGCTGCCATTTGTCCAGCTCATTAGTCTTGTTTTTTTCTTTTCTTTTTTCTGCTAAAATAATAATCGATAGCGACAGACGACCGCCGGCCATTCATGTCAGCTTTCTTTTATCCTTTAAGCAGCGAAAGGACGACGTCCGCACTTAAATTGTCGAAAAGCTTGTGATGGCGACAAAAAAAGAAAAAAAGAGTCAAGTCGCAGACGTGTGATTTCTTTTTCACGACTTACCTCATTGTAACTGAAGTAGCGATAAATAAAACAAAGTCATGTATTAAATATATATATATATATATATATATGTAATTTTTAGTAGGCATAAAAATCAGGATTACAAAGGATGACATTAAAAAAGAAAGAAGTTGTGCTGAACACTTCCTGATTTCGTTCTTCCTGTGTTACTATCAAATTAAACGTGCCACCATCTTGTGGTCAGCAGTGGAATTACACCTAATATAAAGGTGAACTTGACCGAAATAGTTATCAAATGTTAAAAATATAATAATTTTAATCTGCAAAATGGTACGACCGCTAACCTGGAACCTGCAATTCACCAGAATTTAGTTACAATATTACAAAATAAAGTAGCATTGAAATACGAGTGCCTCCACTTATGAGGTTTTTTTTCGTTCGTTTTTTGTCTTGAGGTACAAGTAAGAATCTGAGCTCCGAGTGCACTTCAGATCCGCGCCACTAGATAGCAGCAAAATGTCAAGTCATGTTTGGCTTTCTTGCAGTGGAAGGAAAATATCCGTAGGTGGCGCCAATGAGTCGGTTTGACAACTGCCAATAAAACAAAAACAGAAGAATAACAAGGAAGGACAATACATTAGGAACAGTTTTGCATTTGTGTTTTTTGTTTTGCGCAAACATGACAATACTGGTGAGTGCAAAAAATGTGTGTAAAAATGGTGATTTTTTTTTAAGGAAGTTGGAATGAAGACATTTTTGATGCATTTCAATGTGGAAAAATGATTTCATCATTTCATTGTATTCCAAAAAAAACCACATTTGAAAGGCGACTTTCAAACACAAGACTTGTTTGAAGCCGAAAGAAACCCGAACAAAATGTTGTTTGCAAATCAGTGGCGACGCTCTCGAACGTTCTTCGTGTCCCTAATCAAGCGTCCTTTCAAATGTTCTTGTGCAGCAGCACCAGCATGAGGTCCAAGTTTGAATCCCCTGCGCATAATTAGAATGATCCCCCGTCTTGATGTATATTTCAACACATCCAACCACCCCCCCACCCCCAACACACACACACACACACCCCCCCAACACACACACACACACACGATTCCCTGCAATTAAGCAACATCTTGAGAGCGGGAGGAAATGACATCTTTGGTGCTCTCATTTTTCACATGCATCAACAATTAATGCATCCCGACAGTGTGTGTGCACAGCAATCAACGACGACCCCCCCCCACGACATCCCCTCCCCCACCCACCCCACACACACACACAAGCTATTAGCATATTACACCTTCACTCATTAGCCTCATGCCGTTGTGAGTGTTGTACAAAATGACATTACAATTTATTCCTTTATTTTAACTCAACTTGCATTTAAAGTCGTTTTCGGGCAGTTTCAAATTTGGGACGCGAACTGGCGTTGGGGTTTCAAGCCTGAATTAGGGCTTCAAAGTAGATTCGGATTTCTGGATAGGGTTAGGTTTTGAACGTTGAGTTTTAAATCAGTGTGAAAGGTTTCAACTAAGTCAGGCTTAGATTTTCAAATTTGGAATCCAAGAAAGTTTCCAATTAGGGGGTTAAGTTTGCTCTGTAACCTGTTAGGGTTTCAAATGAAGGTTAATATTTCAAAGTAAGGTTTGAAGTCTATAATGAGGTTTTCAAATGAGAGTTTCAAGAGTTTCCGTTTTTCGTTTTGGATTTCAAACCATGAATTGATAATTTCAACCCTGTGTTATGGTTTCAAATTAGGGTTTCAAAATATGGTTTCAAGTCACGGTTAGGTTGTAAAATCAGGGTTTGGTTCTATGTCGTCACTCAGAACCACAGTTACAGTCGTAACTTTCGTTTTCGTCCGAGATTAGGTTTCAACAAAGCTTGTGGTGGTTTCATTGTCAGGTTTAAGGTTTTTTTTTTTTTTAGCTTGCTGGTGCCATCAATGGCCGCCATCCATCTTGCTCTTCATTGTCTCCCAATCCTTTATGGACCATTTAACCTGGACCTTGACCTCCTTTGCTCCCTCGTTCTCCTTCTCCTACTTTGAAACCCTAACCCTAGTTTAAACCCCTACTTTGAAACCCTAACCCTAGTTTAAACCCCTACTTTGAAACCCTAACCCTAGTTTAAACCCCTACTTTGAAACCCTAACCCTAGTTTAAACCCCTACTTTGAAACCCTAACCCTAGCTTGAAACCCTAACCCTAGTTTAAACCCCAACTTTGAAACCCTAACCCTAGTTGAAACCCCTACTTTGAAACCCCAACCCTAGTTTAAACCCCTACTTTTGA